>NW_007247451.1:109736-215317 GCF_000164805.1 Carlito syrichta
GCTTTTAGGAATCGCCACACTGCTTTCCACAGAGGTTGCACTAGTTTACACTCCCACCAACAGTGTAGAAGTGTTCCCTTTTCACCACACCCTCTCCAGCAGCTGTTATTTTTTGAGTTGTTGATATTTGCCATTCTGACTGGAGTTAGGGGGTATCTCAGTGTCGTTTTGATTTGCATCTCCCTGATGATTAGTGAGGTTGAGCATTTCTTCATGTGGTTGTTGGCTGCTCGGATGTCTTCTTTTGTGAAGAGTCTGTTCATATCTTTTGCCCATTTTATAATGGGGTTATTTGTTTTCTTCTTTTCAGTACGTTTCAGTTCCTTGTAGATCCAGGATGTTAAGCCTTGTCAGACCTAAAGTTGGCAAATACTTTTTCCCATTCCGTAGGCTGTCTCCCTGCTCTCTTGATGGTTTCTTTGGCTTTGCAGAAGCTTGTCAGTTTAATAAGGTCCCACTTGTCTATCTTCTCTCTTATGACCTGTGGGTTTCGGATTTTGTTCAGGAATTGGATACCAGTTCTGATTTCCATGAGGGTATTTCCTTCCTTTTCTAAGGTTCTTATGGTTTGAGGTTTTACATTTAGGTCTCTGCTCCATTTGGAGTTAACCTTTGTGCATGGGGATAGATAGGGGTCCTGTTTCAATCTTCTGCATGTGGTCAACCAATTTTCCCAGCACCGTTTACTGAATAGATTCTCCTCTCCCCAGTGGTAGGTGGTGGGGGCTTTGTCGAAGATGAGTTGGTTGAGAAATTGAGGTTTTGCTTCTGGAATCATAATTCTATTCCATTGATCTATATGCCTGTTCCTGTACCAATACCAAGCTGTTTTGATGATTGTAGCTTTATAATAAAGTTTGAATTCTGGTATTGTGATAACATCTGCTTTGTTTTTTTTGCTGAGATTGTTCTGGCTATTCCCGGACATTTGTGGTTCCATATGAATTCCTGTATTGTTTTTTTCTAGGTCTGAGAAGAATGTTGTTGGTAATTTGATGGGTATTGCATTGAATTTGTAGATTGTCTTAGGTAAGATGGACATCTTCACAATGTTGATTCTTCCAATCCATGAGCATGGGATATTTTTTCACTTGTTTGTGTCATCTTTGATTTCTTTGAGCAGTGTTTTGTAATTTTCATTGTAAAGATCTTTCATGTCTCTGGTTAGGAAGATGCCAAGGTATTTCATTTTTTTTGTGGCTATTGTGAATGGAATTGTGTTTTTAATTTGGGTTTCTGTTTGTTTATTATTGGTGTAGAGAAATGCGATTGTAGTTTGTACATTTATTTTGTATCCTGAGACTTTGCCAAAGGCCTTTATCAATGTAAGGAGGTTTTGACAGATTCTCTTGTGTTTTCAAGGTACACAATCATATCATTTGCAAAGAGAGATAACTTGACTTCCTCTTTTCCTATTTGGATACCTCTGATTGCCTCCTCTTCTCTGATTGCTCTAGCCAAGACTTCCAATACTATGTTGAACAGGAAGGTTGAGAGTGGGCATCCTTGTCTAGTTCCAGTTTTCAGGGGAATTGTTTCCAATTTTTGTCCATTTAGGAGTATGCTGACTGTGGATTTCCCATAGATAGGTTTTACCATTTTGAGGTATGTTCCCCATATGCCTAGATGTTCAAGGGTTTTTATCAAGAAGGGGTGCTGGATTTTATCAAAAACTTTCTCTGCATCTAATGATGTGATCATGTGGTTTTTGTTTTGACATCTGTTGATGTATTTAATTACATTTATGGTTTTATGAATGTTGAACCAGCCTCGCATCCCAGGAATGAAGCCTACTTGGTCATGGTGGATGATTTTTGAGATGTATTGCTGAATCCAGTTTGCTAGGATCTTGTTGAACAGACACTTCTTAAAGGAAGACATCTGAGCAGCCAACAGACACATGAAGAAATGTTCAACCTCACTAGTCATCAAGGAAATGCAAATCAAAACCACACTGAGATACCACCTAACTCCAGTCAGAATGGCAATTATCAATAACTCAAAAAATAACAGTTGCTGGAGAGGGTGTGGCAAAAAGGGAACACTTTTGCACTGTTGGTGGGAGTGCAAACTAGTGCAACCTCTGTGGAAAACAGTATGGCGATTCCTAAAAGCTCTAAATATTGACCTCCCATATGACCCTGCAATCCCCCTACTGGGAATATACCCTGAATAACAAATCACTCTATAGAAAAGATACCTGCACATGTATGTTTATCACAGCAGAACCTGGAAGCAACCATGTTGTCCATCAAAAGAGGACTGGATTTAAAAAATATGGTACATATACACGATGGAATACTACGCAGCTATAAAAAAGAGCAAAATCATGAATTTTGCAGCAAACTGGATGTAACTAGAGTCTATAATACTGAGTGATCTCTCACAGAAATAAAGATCTGAGTATCACATGTTCTCACTCATATAGAGGACCTTGAACATCCAATGTAATACTATAAGAAAATGACTGACAGTGGTGGGAAACTATGGGGGTGGGAGGGGAAGGGAGATGGGATTAATGGTAGTAAATATCTGTCTGAGGATGGGGAGACACCTATTATCAACAAGGGTGCCTGAACAGAGCATATTTGTATACCTAATCCTTAACTGTACCCCTCAATATTATTTTTAAAAATTGATTTAAAAAAAAAGAATAGATGTTCACATTTGCTGGATCGCAATTTCTAAACTTCCCTTCCTTTTTCTTCGTTTTTCAGCACAATACAAATTACACGAGGACAGTGATTTTCATTTTTTCCTTTTGGGCTATTCCCACAATCTAGAAAAGTAACATACATCAATTGGTCAATAAACAATAGTGAAATGCATAAATAGGTTCATAAAGTATATATTTATTGAATATCTTATCTGTTGAATGCACTGCATTAGGGCCTAGAAATACAATTGTTAATAAAACATAATTCCTACCCTTGGGCATTTCTTTATTCTAGTGGAATCCCTTTGTTTTTTGAATGCTTTATTATACTTTCATAACACTTAACTCAGAATGGAATTGTTGAAGTAGTCCAGCAATAAAGCACTAATTGATAAAGCCAGGTAGTGAATTCACTCTGCCAGAAAGTATAGGCTACTAGTAGATCTTACACTGCTTATTGATTTGCTACAGATGAAGATAAGGTGGACGTTGTTCTCCCTGATGTTTCTACAACTCTGATTCCAATAGACCATCTACCTTCACATTTTAGTTTATTGTCCACCTCCAGCTACTGACCCCAATCTCTAACCTTAGAAGAAAAAAAAACCCACTTAAAATGAGAGGAGAAATGGTAAGTGGGAGAATTTTAATTAGAGGAAAATATGAATTTATGCCCTACAGGAGAGATATCAAAAACTCATTTTGAACCTCATGCTGAATGTTCTAAGTGTGCAACAAAAGCAAAATGTCTAAAGCTGAACTCGTTATCCTTCTTGTTATATTACAGTTCCACTCCCATTTGTTCATTTGTTGTTGTCCCAATGTAGAGGGTTCTCATGTCTAGAAATTCCTTCTTACCCATAACTAATAATATTTTCCACCATTTATTTATCCCTTTCCTGCCTTACTTATTTCTTGATGAATTATGTAGCTCACACTTTAGTATCAGTGGGGTTAAGATTCTGGCCTCAGTCAGGCTCGGTGGCTCAGCCTGTAATCCCGTGCCTTTGGGAGGCTGAGGTGAGTGGATTGCCTGAGCCCGCGGGTTCGAGACCCGCTTGGGCAGGCAAGACCTCATCTCTACAATAAATCAAAAAAATTAACCGGCTGTGGTAGCGTGCGCCTGTAGTTCCACCTACTTGGAAGGCTGAGGCGGAAGGATCGCCGAAGCCCAGCAGGTCGAGGCTGCAGTGGCCGGGAGTGGCCACTGCACTCCAGTGTGGGCGACAGTGAGACTCCAACTCAAAAAAAAAAAAAAAAAGATTCTGGCCTCGAGTTGACTCTTTCTGGCTTCAAATGCTGACTTTGCCACTGAAAGACTGTGAAGCAGGGAAATTTCACCAAGAGGTAAATATTTGAGGACAGGTAGTTAAAGGAATTAGTGGTTTAAAGACCTGATAATAGTACAGAAAAATCTAAGTGAATCTCTTTTGTCATCAGGAATAAACGACTTAAAAAAAAGAAGAAGTTCATATTTTGTATCCTTGAAAACATAAATTTGGTAATGAATAACTGAAAAACACTTAGATACAACAAGGACAAGAAAAGTAGGAAGAACAGATCAGAAAGAAAAAAAATGCTAATGTTGGCAATTACTCTTTCTCCATGAAAGCTGCAGGGGTTCTTCATTTCTGCATAGCCATTTTATCTTTGCATAAACTGCAACATCAGTGGTTTCATTCACATTCTCACAAAAAACACAATTTTGCACTTGCTGATTAGTGATTAAAATATCACACACAAAAAAACAAAAAGAGGAAAAGGGTTCTCTCCTCCCAGAAGGCTTGGGCTTCTCCTCCAATGGTTTACAGTTATACATTAGACTTCTCCTCTTATCAACCAAGTCCAGGATTAGAAGTCAATGGGACATTAGAGCCTGAAAAATGAATAAGGTGATCTATTAAAAAGGACTTGAGCAGATTTCTGTGCAGTCCCAACAGTGGTAACATGCAGTGGGTGGGAATTCACTAAACTTTGACCATTCCCTTCAAATACCACCCCTTCTCCATATTTGATAACAAAAATTTTATATAGAGACTGGTTGCCCTTAGGATAGATGCAAATACTGGCTAAGGAAAATGGAGGAAAACAAGAGAGAGGGAGAGAGAGAGAGAGAGAGAGAGAAATGAAAGAAGAGGCAAAACAATTTGTGATTTATTTGTGTCATTCCTAGGAGATTCACAATGTGCAAGTCATAGAAGACCAGCGTTGGACAGGACCTTCAGTAATCTTCTTTTCCAAAAAGGTTAAGACCATTTAGCCAATATGACTGTTCCATCTGAAAATCTTTAGAGTTAGATATTGAGGTCTCCCTATTCTTCAAGTGTGTATTACTTTATTGCTCAGTCTTAATAATTAAATCTTGTTATATCTCCTAGCATGATGTTACTATTTTCATTTAAATCCCTTAAGTTTTACTTTTATGTGATCTCAAATAATAACTAAGTCATCTACTTTTTATACTTACTATATTTCTTATCTTTGGAATCTCAGTCTCCATAGTCAGAAAGATGTAAATCTTGATAATCACTCTGTCCTTAGTAGTTGTGATCTTGGTGAAGTTACTTTGCTTCTTTCAGATACATTTAATTCTTATGATGCACATAATTACTACACTGCAGCATAGGGCTATTGTGAAAAATAACTGAGGTAATGTGTAGAGAACTAAATACTATGCGTTCTCCATAATGAACACTTGGTAAATTTTAGTTTTCAATTGCTATGGTAACATTTAATACCAGTCATGAAATTAATGATAGTACTAATACTAGTAGTAATTAGTCTGTTTCTTATCAAACCAAGCATCCTCAATAATTAAATTTTTCTCATAAGAATTTGTATATGGAAATTAGAATAAATATGGAAATTAGAATAAATAAAATTTAAATTTTTGGAGGATTAATTTTATTAGGAAAAGTTTGTAGGTGCACAGGTATTCAGAATAAAGTAACATGCTCTATAAATTGATAAGCCACAATTCTGAAAATCTTCTAAGATAATCAGGGGTTATTTTCTATCAGTAAGATTCTTCTCAGTCTTGGGTCTTAGGCTGGTTGTACATAGACCATCTTTTAAACAAACTATTTTTTTTGTTATTCATATAAATAAATTTACCAGGTTGCTCAAAAATCAGCTTAAACATCAATTCCTTTGGGGGGAAATTCCTTTAATCCCCCATTTTCTGTTTTAACAACTCTTATTCCTTCATAACATTTATCACAATTTGTATGTGCATTTTCCAATAAAGCTAGAAGTCCAATTTACTTGCCTATTTGACACTGAGAAAAGGTTACATACATTCATGCTGATTGAATGAATTGTCTCAGACCATAGTGATATGTTGACATTTCAGAACAATATGAAGACTGAGAGTGAAAGCCATGGAATGGATTATCAATAACAAATGCAAGGATTTCTCCTCTGTATGGAAGAGAATATGTGAAAAAAATAACAAGAT
The DNA here is from genome assembly GCF_000164805.1 of Carlito syrichta. Lineage (NCBI taxonomy): Eukaryota > Metazoa > Chordata > Mammalia > Primates > Tarsiidae > Carlito > Carlito syrichta. The sequence goes on from NW_007247451.1 coordinate 115,850, forward strand.
CACTTACCTCTTCCAAACTTTGTTTTTCTTCTGGATAACAACAGCAACAATTAAAAAATCATGTGGAAAATTTACCAAGAGCATTGTGTTATAATCTGGTGGAATGTACACTCCACACTGCCTCTTTCCGGACTCCCAGTTTCAGAATAACATCTTCAGAAGATGGCATTTTTCTGGAAAATGCCCTGGAAATGCCTCATAATATCCTGGGTGATTGAAACCATAAAATAACATCGGATACTCATCAGAATATACTTTGCTTTTCTCTAGTCTGAAATAAAATGAAGGAATTCCATTCTCTCAGTCATAGGACCTTCACTTCAGAATAAGAAATTACTGAGACCATGTGAAATTCTAAGGTTTGTTATAGTGCTATATTTCTGTGTTCACTGTCTCTTAATGACAATTATAAGGTTTTGATTTTTAAAAAATCTCCTATTTCTCAATTCTCCACGTTCCACCAACACATCAGTGATGAAATCTGAGGGTCTAGTTCTTTGGGGAAGAAGAAGAGAACAGGCTTGAATTGTGTAGATATGCATAAAGTCTAAACTTTCATGTACTTTCTTGAAAATTTTGAGCCTTACATGGCTCCAAATGCCTAAATGTGAGTTCTCCTGCTGTCACCCAATATGCTCCCCACCAAGCAGGAAAACTTCTCAGTCAGCTAGTCTCCGTGTTGTTCAAGTCATCTGAACCCTATATGGTCCTCAACCTAATGGACTTAATTTCCCTATCCACCTGGAATATTTCCCAAACAAGTCAGTCACATATTTTCTCATGACTGGAAGTTAAAACAGAAAGTGCTTCATCCCCTTGTTGCTCCAATGTCTGCCTTCTATAGTTCTTGCTGGTTCATTCTGCTCCCAAGTACAACACCCATGAGGCTCCACGTAGTGTGCAGTGTCCCCCTTCCTCAAGTCCTGAGTTTATGTGATTAACCGTCCAGTGTTGGGTGTCATGAGTTTTACCATTTTGCAGCATTTAAGGTGAGTATTCCACCCTCACTAACAATGTGAGAAGGAGGTGATCAGAACACAGGGCAGATTAGGTGGTTGACTCAACCATAACATCAATGTAACTCACCTTGCTGATATAATTCCTTCCTTCAGACTGAAAATGAATAATAGCCTGTGAGATGCCAACAACAGAGAATGGAGTAAGGACTCGGCTTCCTGTATAAGGCAAAGAAAATGAAGAAATCACCAAGCTCTGTCTTGAGTAATTCTGGAAAGAAAAAAAAAAAGAATTTTACAGGAAAAAATGAACAAAGTTGTTTTTTTCTTTGTTTGTTTATAAGTCCAGATCCTAAAATCAAGACATTTACCTTAATTGCTGTTATTATTTTTTCTATTTTCATGTTTATACCTGGGAGATTTCTCTCTCTATTGGATTCTATTGTACTATTTTTTTTCTCTTAGGAACCCTGGGATTCATGTTGATGTTTTGGAGGTCTCACTGAGACCTATCCATGTCTCTATATTTGAACAGATGCCACCACATACACAGTTGTGCTAACAAACCCACCAATTTACAGATATTACATGGATTCATATATTTACCTCTGGATTTACTTTCTCTTTTTCTTCCTTGGTCTTCCATACTGCCCACTTTTTCCTGTTTTTCCTTCTAGGCCAAAAGCACAACAGCACTTACACAAATTGCAAGTATTGTGAGAGTAACTGAAAATGTTGCCTTCCAAAGAAATATCATAGAGAAAAGGGGCTCTGACACAAATCCTCTAAAAGCTCATCAAAACATGCAACAACAAGCTTATACCAACCCAGATTCCAAATATCTCCTTCTTACTCTTGTCCTGTCCCTAAAATGAGCAACACTGATCTGGAATAGAAATGGTTTCTGTCTACTCTAAAGATCCTTCATGAAGGAGGAAACTTTGCCCTTTGAGCTGTTTCTTTCTGTGAGGGATGAGTCTATCTGGAAAAAGTCATTGTCATCTTAGGTCTTGTCCTCAGACAGAAACAGTATCTTCTCTCCCCTTGTGACTTTCCATTGTACTATGGAATGGGAAAATCTTCCCTTGACCTGTGCATGTCAGCCTTATTTATCTTCTGGATTGACCACAAAGATATGAGGACCAGAATTCAGACTTGGAGAGAAAAGTCATTCATTTGAGACCTGGTCACTTTTGTCCAGAAATCCATCATGTGCCACAGTAGGACCAGTGGAGGGAAATGGAAAAAGTCCCACCTTTTTGCAAAGAAAGGTTTCTTTCTTCCTCTCATGAATGAAATTGGCATCTAGGGTTCAAATATTATAGCAGACTTGAAACTGATACTAAGACTTATACTAAGTTTTGTCACACATTTTCTTCCTCAAAATAAAGGAGAAAATAGGCAAAAAGGCAAACTAAAATTTGCCAGTTTTGAATTCCTTCTGAAAAACATCCCTATGTCTATATCATCTATGTCTATCTATAGCTATAATTTGTCTATTTACCTATTCCATTCATTGGAGTCTCAAGTAAAATGATTTTTCTGACCTTATGATAAGACTTTTGGTAATCAGTTCCTTAAACAATTTCTCTTTGCAATTTTTTTCCAATTTTCTTTCTTCCTCTGAGTAGAAATTATTTAAAAAATGAAATTAGACAGGTAACATTGGTCCATGAAACAGCCAGTCATGATTTTGCTATTTTTTTAGTCTTGCCCCATTTTTCCACCTCTCTTCTTCAACTCTTCATGTAGTGGGTCTACTAGTAGATCCATGTAACCAGCACTTACACCAAAACATGACATTACCAGAAATCTAGAATAACTCACTATGTCTTTGAGAATAATGGCCATCCTGACGTCTAAGACCATATATTATTTTGCCATTTTTGAACCTGGTATCACATTGAATGGAACTTCTTATATCTGGGTCAGTCTTACTTCAGTTCCTCAGGTATGGTAAATATATTAGAAGCAACAGATACATCATCTCTTTTAGGCTAAATAAATATAACACAGCTAGTGTTTACTACCAGACCTTGACTTGCCAGGGAGAAGACACTTCTGAGAAATAGAAAGGAATCTGAAAGACAATCTACCATCTCAGAATTGCCTGAGGAAGATGCTAGTTTTCTTAAGCAGAGAAACTCAATATATGAGTACAAATGATCCTCAGCAAAATCAAGCAGATCAAAGCCTAAGAAACAAGAACTTCCAACAGACTAAATTGTACCCCCTGGAAAGCTATAGCCACTGAAATCCCAACTTGAAATAAGTAGACAAAAGTTACACCTATTTTGAAAAAAGAAAAATAAAATAAAAAGAAGATGAACAAGAAGAGATACCTATGTCTGAGCCCAGAAGTAGCTGCACTGGGTAAAGTTTAACTGAATAAAAGATAAGAGTAGATATATAATCAACCGTTTCTAAAGGTTCAGTTTATCTTTACACTCATGAGTCAAGGAAATGATATGAGAAAGGTACTGAAAGATGTCATGACTCCCATGAGGTTAGTTCTGAAACTGAAAATCTGACCCCTTATTGAGAATATATTAAAGTCGAATCACAGTAACATAATTGGGAAACTTTGTCACTTTGTTTTCAAGATCGATGGATTTATCTATTTTCTATTAAAGTTACATATGAAGAAGATGAATAAAATGGACCTATGATATCTGACAATTAAGTTCGTGAACTTGCCATTGTGTGCTTATGTTGGCAGGACTGTACAAACAACTCAGCAATGTTTCATAACCTTGGTATATCAGTGTCTCACAGCGGTGTTCATGTTAGAACATGGCAGTCTTTTGCTGAGTGGCATTCATTATTGTTGCTGCATGTTTTTTGTGCTGTCTTGAGAATGTCAGAGTTTGAATTAGAGCAACAAACATTAAATTTCTTGTTAAACATGGCAAGCATGCAAGCAAAATCAGGAACATGTTAATCCAAATTTATGGAGATGATTCCATGAAGAAAATGGTGGTGTGCAAATGGATTAAATGTTTTTCTGAGAACAGAAAAAGTATCATTGATGAAGAAAGATCAGGATGGTCAATAAAAAGTAAAATTGATGAAATCATTAAAATCATTCATCACATTGCATATCAAAATTGACTGTGAGAAGCATAGCAGACTTAATAAACATCAATAGAGAAACAGGAAAAGTTTAACTGAAAATCTTGGAATGTGAAAGATGCATGGAAAAATGGTCCCAAAGAAGCTCACCGATGAACAAAAACAAAGAGAGTTGAAATTTGCCAAGACCTTTTGGAGAGGCAAGATGATGCTTTGGGCTATATTATCACTGGTGATGAAACATGGGTGTACCAATATGACCTTGAGACAAAGTGTCAAAATACACAATAGAAGTTCGTCAATCTCTACAAACAAAAATGTTGCATCATTCCAAATAAAGAGTCAAAACGATGCTGCTAATCTTTTTTGGTATCAGAGGGATTACTCATTATGAATTTCTACCAACTGAACAAGTAGTTAACTGAGTTTAAGGAAGTGAGAGGGGACGGCAGGAAGGTGGTGATAGAACAGGTCAGACTGTTAGAGTCTCTGCAAAAGCAAGTGTCCATAAAGACTCTCTGTGTGAGTGGATGTGTGCCTGTGGGTGAGTGAATGTCTGCCTGAGGGGAGACTCAGGTTCATGTGTTCGAGACTTTCCGTTGGGGGTGACTGCAATCCCCCACCACCCTGAGATTGGAGCCTCCAGAGTGAAGAATCATCTGTTCTCAGGACTTTCCTGATAGGAGGTAGCAGAAAACAGCTTCTCTTTACCACCTGATACCTGGCCCACATCATCACCTGTGACAGCAGAGTGGCATGAGCCCCAGGAAATGTGGAGAAAGTAGGTCATGGAAATCTGGGTTGGAGCCCCAACAACAGTGAGGAGATGCCAAATGGTGCCATTTTCTCTATCCCAGGACCAAGCAGAGAACTGCATTGCATTGCCCAACTCCACTCAGCCTCCAACCTGGGACCCCTCTTCCATGCTGGTATAGGCACAGACATGCCAGAACTGAGTGGGAGACTTGACAGCAACCACAGTAAGTCAGGTGAGTACAAATCTGACCCACCCTCCTCTCACAGTAGTCCATGAGGCAACTGACCCACCCTGAGTCCAAACCTATCAGCCTACACTGGGAGTAGAGGGAAGGGGCTGGAGACCAGAGCCACTCCTTAACATGAAGAAGGCATCCAAAAGGAACTTGGAGTTACAGAAATGGTCACAGAATGAGTTTTGCTTTTTGTTTTTTTCTTCTGTTTTATTTTTGTTTTTTCTTCCTCTCTTTCAGTTTTTGTTTACGTTTTCATACTTGTTTTGTTTCTGTTATTTTAATGTTTTTTCAATTTAGATTTTCTCTTTGTGGTATTTTTTGAGGGAGACTACATTAACAGGGAGGTTTTGATTTGTTTGCTTGTTTGTATGATTGTATGTATGTTTTGTTTTTTCCATCTTTGTTTCTCTGTTTATTAATTAGTTGATATGTCTGTTACCCCTTCTTCTTCCCTCTCTCCATATTCCTTTCATCTTCCTCCTTCCTTTTTGCAATCTTTAACTTTTTCTTACCTCATTTTGCTTTCAGGGTGCAAACATGTGCCACCACTGCATGGATAGATTGTAAGGTAGTTAAAGTGGGTTCCAGTATCCACCTGTCAGTGGATACTGGGATCTACAGATAATTTCTGAATCATAGCTCCTCCCTCAATTAAATTTCAAAACTGCACAAAGCACAGTCCCTCATCCCCAGTCCAGCTTCACAATTGAACAAAGCCAAAGGATCTACATAAGGAAGAATAGGAGAATGAGCAAACAGAAGTAAAGGCTATCCCCATCACTGAACAACAGAATTAAAGAAGAGGTATAAAAAAGGGGAAGATAACCTATGCAAATGAAGAAAAACTAAAGGAAGAATATGGGTCTCACAGAGACCTCTGGGAGGTCAATCACTGAGAATACAGATTTCAGAATGCAAACAATGAAGATCCCCCAGAATGACTGGTCTTGAACCACAAATCCAGATTTTAAGATATTAATAGAGAGAATAAATAGAAATGAGGAGAGACAAGAGGAAAGAATGAAGGAGTTGATAACTGAGATAACAACAATAAAGAATAGCAAATGGATAAGCATGGGAAGCAGAATTAACCAAACAGCAGAAAGAATCTCAGAGCTTGAGAACCAAAATATGGAATTAACCCAAACTGTTAAAAACATAGAAAAGAAGCTTAAAAAGAAAGAACAAAGCCTCCAAGAGATGACCAATTATATCAAGAGACCAAACCTGATTAATTGGAATCCCTGAGGAAAATAAAGAGACAGAGACCACTCTGGAACAAACATTCCATGAAATTACCCAAGAAACCTTCCCTCATCTCATTAGAGATGTAACCATTCAAGCACAAGAGATTCAGAGAACCCCTGCAAGGCAATGAATGAGTAGACCAACTCCTAGACACATAGTAATTCACCTACACAAAGTAGATGTAAAAGAAAAAGTCCTAAAGGCAGCAAGAGAGGAAGGTCAGACTACCTACTGGGGAAAACCAATTAGAATGTCAGCAGGTTTACGTACAGAAATGCTTCAGGATAGGAGAGATTGGAGTCCAATCTTCAAAGTTCTCAAATATAAACAGTTTTAACCAAGAATTACCTATCCAGCTAACCCAAGTTTCATCAGTGATGGAGAACTAAAATCCTATCCAGACATTCAGTCCCTATGAGTTTACACTGCCTCCAGACCAGCTCAGCAAGCAACACTTTAAAAAGTATTAAATACAGAAGAAAATTTAAAAAAAAAAGAATGACAAGGCTTTTCCCAAGAATGCAGGAAAAAGATGTAAAATACACATGAATCAACCTCTAAATCAAAAGAAAGACAACAAAGGAATAAACAAACAGCAACAACAAACTCTATAAGCACCACATGACAGGGATAAACTCTCACATTGCAATAATTAGCCTGAATGTGAATGAACTAAATGCATCACTGAAAAAACATAGAATGGGAAATTGGATAAAATATCATAAGACAACAATATATTGTCTCCAAGAGATTCATCTCACCAGAAAGGACACTCACAGACTCAAAGAAAGAGGATTGGAAACAAAATTTTAGGCAAACAGAACACAAGATAAAGCAGAGGTTGCAATCTTAATATCAGACAAAATACCCTTTAAGTTATCAAATATTTTTTAAAAATACAGAAGGTCACTACATAATAATTAAGGGTTCAATCCATCAATAAGAAATATCCATCCTAAACATATATGTACCCAACATAGGAGCACCAACTTTCATAAACCAGCTTCTAGGTAAACTAACCAAAGATATTAACTCTAACACTATTTGCTGGACACTTAAACACCCCACTAATAACCCTCGACAGATTATGAAGACAAAAAAGTCAACAAGGAGATCTAAACCTCAACATGATGCTTGACCAAATGGACTTGATTAATACCTAAAGAACACTCCACCAAACAACCATGGAATATACATACTACCCATCACCAAATGGAACTTATTGTTAGTTTGACAACACACTTGGCCATAAATCAAGCATAAACAAATCCCATAAGATTGAAATTTTTTCATGCACTTTTTCAGACCACAGTGGAATAAAAAAAATATCAACACCAACAAAGTTCCCCCAAAACCTACAAAGACATGGAGACTAAATAACATGATGCTAAACAACTCTTGGGTAAACACAGAAATCAAAACAAAAATTAAAAGATTCCTAGAAACAAACGAAAACGAAGAAACTTCTTACCAAAATCTCTGGGATGCCATGGGAACAGAACTAAGAGGGGAATGCATATCTGTACGAACACACATGAAGAAAATGGAAAGATTATAAGTTAACAGCCTAAAAAATCACCTAAGGAAGCTGGAAAAATAAGACCACCAAAACCCAAACTTCAGCAGAAAAATTCAGATCACCAAAATAAAAGCCCAAATTCGGGACATAGAAAACAAAAATATAATACAAAAAAAAAAAAAAAATCAATGATATAAAAAGCTGGTTCTTTGTAAGGATAAACAAGATTGATGAACCCCTAGCTAGACTGACCAGGAAAATGAAAGAAAAAACCCAAAAAACACAATGAGAAATGCAAAAGATGAAGCCACAGCAGATCCCAAAGAAATCAAAAGATTATCAGAGATTATTCTGTACACTTGTATGGAAACAAACTTGAAAACCTAAAGAAAATGAAGTACTTTCTGACATCACACAACCTCTCCAGATTGAAACAAGAAGAAATCAAGACCCTAAATAGACCAATAGCAATCCAGGAAATCGACAATGTCATAAGAAAACTATCTACAAAAAAAAGTCCTGAACCAGATGACTTTCCATAAGGATTATACAAAACAGACAAGGAGGAGTTGATACCAATCCTGTTTAAAGTATTCCAGGCAATCGAGAAAGATGGAACTCTCCCCAAATCATTTTATGACGCTAACATCACATTGATACCCAAACCGGGTAAAGATCCAACAAAGAAAAAGAACTACAGGCCAATATCCTTGATGAACATAAATGCTAAAATTCTCAGTAAGATTTTAACAAACCAGATGCAACAAAACATCTCAAAAATCATCCACCGTGACCAAGTAGGCTTCATCCCCAGGATGCGAAGCTGGTTCAACTTCTACAAGACCATAAATGTAATTAAATACATCAACGGATATAAAAACAAAACCACATGATTATATCCTTACACGGAAAAAGCTTTCAATAAAATCCAGCACTACTTCTTGACAAAAACCCTCAAACATCTAGGCATAGATGGAACATACCTCAAAATAGTAAGAGCTATCTGTGAGAAACCCACAGCCAACACACTAATAAGCAGACAGAAATTGGAACCATTTACCCTGAAAACAAGAACAAGGCAAGGATGCCCACTCTCATCCTTCCTGTTCAACATAGTTTTGGAAGTCCTAGCTACAGCAATCAGATGAGAGAAGGAGGTCAGGGATATCCAAATAGGAAAAGAGGGAGTCAAGTTATCCCTTTTTGCAAATGACATGAATCTATACCTTGAACACCCAAGAGAATCTGTCAAGAACCTCCTTACACTGATAAAGGACTTTGGCAAAGTCTCAGGGAATAAAATAAATGTTCAAAAGTCAGTTGCATTCCTATACACCAACAATAAACAAACAGAAACCCCACTAAAAAGCACAATCCCATTCACACACAAAAAATAAAATACCTTGTAGACACACACACACACACACACACACACACACACACACACAACAACAACAACAAAAACCTTGGCATCTTCCTAATCAGAGACATGAAAAACCTTTACAATGAAAACTATAAAACACTGCTCAAAGAAATCAAAAATTACAAAAACATGTGGTAAAATATTCCATGCTCGTGGTTTGGAAGAATCAGCATTGTTAAGATTTCCATTCTACCCAAGACAATCTACAGATTCAATGCAACACCATTAAACTACCAGCAGCATTCTTCTCAGACCTGGAAACGACAATACAGGAATTCATATGGAAACATAAATGACCATGAATGGCCAAAACAATCCTCATTAAAAAAAAAAAAAAAACAACAACAACAAAGTGGGAGGTGTCACATTCTCAGACTTTAAACTTTATACTACAATAATCAAAACAATCTGATATTGATGTAAGAGCAGGCATATAGATCAATGGAACAGGATACAGATTCCAGAAGAAAAGCCTCTATTTCTCAACCAACTCATCTTTGACAAAGCCTCCACCACCAACCACTGGGGAGAGGAGAACCTATTCATTACATGGTGCTGGGAAAACTGACTGACCACATGCAGAAGATTAAAACAAGACTATACACAAAAATGTATTCTAAATGGATCAAAGACCTAAACATAAAACATAAAAACTTTTTTAAAAATGCAAGAGGCACCGTTATGGAAATTGGAGCTGGCAATCAATTTCTGATCAAAACCCCAAATGCCTATGCCATAAGGAGATAAGATAGACAAGTGGGATCTCATCAAACTGACAAGCTTCTGCAAAGCCAAAGAAACCATCAAGAGAGTAGGGAGACAGTCTGCAGACTGTGAAAAAATATTTTCCAACTGTATATTTCTCAAAGGCCTAACATCTAGGATCTACAAGGAGCTCAAACATGCCAAAAAAAAAAAAAAACCAAACAGCCCCATTACAAAGTGGGCAAAAGATATGAATAGATACTTCTCAAAAGAAGGCATATAAGCAGCCAACAGATACATTAAAAAAAATCTTAACCTTGCTAGTCATCAAAGAAATGCAAATTAAAACCCCACTGAGACATCACCTAACTCCAGTCAGGTTGGCCATCATCAATAACTCAAAAAACAACACATGCTGGAGAGTATGCAGGGAAAAGGGAAGACTTCTACACGGTTGGTGGGAGTGTAAACTAATACAACCTCTGTGGAAAACAGTTTGATGATTCTTAAAAGATCTAAAAATCAACCTTTCATACAACTCTGCAATCCTCCTACTGTGAATATATCTAGAGGAACTCAAATCACACTATGAAAAAGATACCTGCACACACATGTTTATTGTTGCATTATTCACAATAGCAAAAACATGGAATCAACTTCTGCCCATTGAAAGAGAACTGAATTAAAAAATGTGGTACGTGTACACAATGGAAAATTACACAGCCATAAAGAAGAACAAAATTATGAACTTTGCAGCAACTTGGATGATCTTAGAGTCTATAATCTGAGTGATCTATCACAGAAGCAAAGAAGTGAGTATCACATGTTCTCACTCATAAGTGGAACTAGAACAATTATCATAATACTATAAGAAAAAGATTGGCAGCAGTGGGAAACTGCCAGGTGAGGAGGTCACACCTCATCAACAAGGGTACCTGCATAATGAACATTTGTATACCTAACCCTGAAATGTACTCCACATCTTTAAAATTAAAAAAAGGAAGTGATGATAAGGCTGCATGGAAAACATGAAAACAACCTGAACTTTTTGCCAACAACACATGGCTCTTGCATCATGACAGTGCACCAGCTCACACAGCACTATTTGTGAGGGAGTTTTTAGCCAGTAAGCAAATATCTATATTGGGACACTCTCCCTACTCCTGATCTGGCTTTTTCCTTCATCTAAATATAAGGAAATGCTTTCTTTATTTACTCAAAGATAAAGGAAATATTGAAAATAAGACATTTTTATGACATTCAGGACATCAAGGGTAATATGATGACAGCTCTGATGGCCATTCCAGAAAAAGACTTCCAAAATGTCTTTGATGGGTGAACTAGGTGCCAGTATCAGTGCATTGTTTCCCAAAGAGAGTACTTCAAAGGTGACCTTAGTGAGATTCAGCAATGAGGTATGTAGCACTTCTTCTAGGATGTGTTTGTGAACTTAATTGTCAGACCACAGATGGCTATATTGTCAGATAGCTGTAATGTCAAACAAAGCAAAAAACATTTAAGATAGATCTAATGTATTCAAAGAAGAAACAGCACATCACAATTGACAAAAACAAAACGTTTATCTTAGCTAAGCATATAAAGCTTCAGAAATTAAAACAGTATGATACTGTGAAATAAGTCAGCAGATAAACTATCATATAGAGAATTTAGAATGTACTTTGGTATCTCTGAGAAGTTTATGGAAAATAATGCATTTGAAAATTGTTGGAGATTTTCTGCATTATTCATTATGGCATAAAGCAAATGAACATGTGTTCGATAATATTTTGGAGCATTCCATGAAAATTTATACCAAAATAACATTCTAGGAGACTAACATTCTAAATGTAAAAAGTAAAACAAATAATATTAAGTTGTTTCCCAATTTTGGTGTTTCTCAGGTTGATTTATTTTTGAAAATGTATGGAGTGGTATATTTAACATCAGTATTAAATTCCCTATTTATATTACATTTTAGTATGTTATACAGAAAAAGTATTAAGAGAAAGAAAACAAATATATTTAGGATGTTGGCATAGATTCATTTAAATGTATCATTAAACTAAGAAGATATAAAAAATAATATTGACTTCTGATTATTAAAACTTTTAAACATCTATAAATGAAAGTTATTACAAAATTGTAGGAGAAATAAAAACTAGGAAAAAGTATTTTCAACATATATAAGAATAAAAAAACAACCAAAATAATAGGAAAAAATTTCTGGAAAATACCCTCCCACCCCCACAAAAACCCAGTTAATTATAGGATATAAACAGAAAATCAAAAAACAAAATAAACAAGTAAGAAATACATGGAAAGATACCTACTTTACTTGTTATGAAGGTAATACAAACATAGTAATATACTCTTTATTACCTATCACTACTTCTGGCAAAATTGGGATCAACAGTGAATACAGTTATGTTACCAGACATTAAAAAAAGCCAACTAGATTTTCATCCATGTAACTCTACCTTTTCTGAATGGGAGTGAACTGAGGAGAAGTACTTGCTAGACTGCTATTGCTTCTTCTTACAATTTAGACAAGCACAGTGGGAATCCTATGGTGCCTTTCCAAGATAAAAAAGTGTAGCTATTACTAGAGAGAAAGAGGATTAGGAACTGAAGGTAAGATAATAAATGGCTGAGTTATAAGTGGAAAAAAATCCAACATTTCATTAATACCTAATTCTTTCACAAGAGATGACACTGTCTCTTGGCTCAATTATACCAGATGCCTGGAAAGGTGAAGCTATATACTCATATTTGCCAAGACTACTTATGCATTTAGAACCTGAAAAGTTTGGAAGAAAGAAACCTAAGTGACCTCACCCTGAGAGATAATCATACCACGTGATGTAATGGACTAGTTACTAATGAGTGACTGGGACTCTGAGACAGAGCAGAAAAACTTCTTAGGAGTCTGCCAGCAACCTCCTCCCACATTCCAAGCATGAAAATTAAGAAAACTATTGAGTTCCTTCAAGGAAAATTCCAAGCATCTGGCTCATCTAGCATTGAGAAGTAAATGAAAAACCTGAGAAGCAAAAAGGTAGTAATATCTTAAAACTATAGCCATCCAAGTAAGTCAGAACCACTAGTTGCTTGGTTCCCTATAGAAACTAAGGGTACAGATAAAGCTTAGAAACTCAGGCCCACCAGACAGAAAATACAGACCACTGTCACATATACCTCAGATAAGAGGAAACTAAATACTAAACTCTGACCATGGTTCTTTGTTTTAAATTTCTTCCTGAAGGACCTGGAGAGAGTAATGCCCATAGGCCAAACTTTAATATTTGTTTCTTCTGACCCCAAATTATTAGACAAAGCTTTGCTTCCTTAATTAATTGCACATCTAAAAATATTTGAATCTCCCCATAACTTGTAAGTTCCTCCCTTTTGGGGCCAAACAAATGTATAGTCTCCATGTATTGCTGATTTATGATTTTGCCTATATCCTCTGTCTGCACGCCTTTAAAAACCCATACATGTAAACCACCAAGGAGTTATGGTCTTAACCATTAGCTGCCTGATTTTCCTTGCTTGGTGCCCTTGCAAAAAATACCTCAATTTCTCTCATTGTAAGTCTTGGTGTCAGTGTGTGGCTTTTCTTCACTGGATGGGCAGACTCAAGTTCAATTTAGTAACAATCTTAGTAATGTGCCAGAATCTTTTGAGTTGTATGTTCTTTTGATGTAATGAATTTGGGCCACAAACACCAGGGCTGGATTGCATTATTGTTAAATATATGTTTGGTCTTTATCCCAGTTTCCTGGCATACAAATACTAAAATCCATGGGATCTCTAAGGTTATGTATTTCTAAATGCTAGTAATTGACTAATGACTGGCAGCCCTCTAAGCAGCTTCAGAATGGGGCTGTTCATAGGGGGAAAAAAGGCATGATTGGAGATTTGGGACTTTTATCCCCACCCTCTGACCTCCAGTAAGGGAAGACGGGCTAAAATTGAGTTGATTATCAATAGTCAATAGTCAATTAGTTAATTAATCATACCTATACAATGAAACCTCCATTAAAACGCAAAAGGTTAGAGTTCAGAGCTTCTGGATAGCCAAACACCTGGGGACAGAAGCTCCTGCACTCAAGACTCTTCCAGACCATGCTGTCTATCTCTTCTTCTGGTTGTTTATTTGTGGTCCTTAAAATAGCTTTTGTAATAAATTGATAATTGTAAAAAACAAAAGAACTGCTGAGTAAAAATTTACGGACCTTAAATATTTTGATACTCATCATCTAATTGGCTTCAAATGCAGAATAAGATGACAAAAATGTTATTCTTGTGATCTTCTATATGGTTTTTCTCTAAACATGGAGTCTGAAAATTCTGTGGTCCCCCCCTTTATTTTTTTACAAATAAATGACTCATGTCCTAAAGAAATAAGTGATTTATTCACCAACATAACCAAATAGAGCTCAGGAATCCTGCGTCCAAATTCTTTGTACTCAGATGAAGATTTTCTTTGCAGTGTGAACATTACATGGTATAGTTTAACAGACACATCAAAAGTAAATGGACTGAAATTATCTACACTCAATAAAGATTTAGATAAACATCATAGCTACGAGTTTTATAAGGTCTACCCAGAGGAGTAAAAGATGTTGATGTGAGGGAGTTTTCTTGGTTGTTTGATGACCAGGTGTTTTTATGTATGTGAGAAGAAACGTTGAAAACAACCCAACAAATAAAAAGCATGTTGCAGAACATTGACCTGCTGAGTACCAATTGGATACCTGGAGAAGGAGAAAAAGAAACAGAAAGCCAGTTGGGAAGCCTGGAAAATCCACTAGCATCCTCAAGGCAGAGGAAAATGTACACTCTGACAACGGGTGTCCTGCAGGAGAAGATGGTGAGATGGCAGCAGACTGAAGGGTCTTAGAAAAATAGCCCCTGTTCAAATATTTAAGTTTATACAAAACTTTTTGGCTGTTTGTCTCTCAGAGCCCTTAATTCTACCCTCTCTGCAATGGGTTTTTCTTTCCTCTCTGTTTTCTAAAAGCTTTCTTTTCCCAGAAGTTGAAGAAAACTATAAACTGGCCTCTCACGTTCTGTGGGCTCTCTTGCTTACTGGGGCTTCATCTTCTCACCAGGGCTGTCTTGGAATTGAGAACCTGAGTTCAAGGCAAAGAAATGAAATTAGACACAGAACTAGTCCACTCTCCTCAGTCAATCCATCTCCAGTATTCTTGTAGTCATTATTGATTGACTGATTGATCTATTTATTTACCACTAATACCTCTAGTGGCCCAACTCCCAAAAAGTGAAGGAATCTTTTTTCAAGATGTGAACCAGAGTTCAAGCTGCTCTTTTATCTGTCCTTGTGTCTTCCACAGATGCATGATTCACCTCTGGATTCAGCTAGTTGTTTCCTGGAAGCTCCTGTTCTCCTGGGTACACCTACAAGGCTCATTTCCAGAGACAGTTTGCACCTAGTTGATCAGCAGGTGGTCATCATACAAGGGTATGGCTACAAGGGCTGGGGAGAGCAGGACTCTAATTTATCAATGGATTAAAAAATATTCTTGGGAAGAGTGCAAACAGGGCTGCCAAGGTGCATGGCTTTTGAAAGTCTGTCCTAGAGCGAATCTGATGAGAAAATCACAGCTGGCCTCCAGCCCTTCTGCTACTTTGAAAGTAGAAGTAGTAATAAAGGCCATTCCAGAAGATTTTGGGCTGGGTTGGGCTGGGTTATAGAATAATAGAAATTCTAGTGTGTGTTTTTGTTGAAAATTCTCAGTGGGGCTTCCTCCTCTCACTTGCCAAAGTTTGAAACTATTCAGGGAGAGGAAATTATCTTTCTATATGATATTCAGTACTGTGGTCATCCCAATGTCCAACTCACAAAGTTAACTTCATTACAAAATAAAACCAAGAAAAGCACACTTCTTCCTACCACTCTACAATTGACATTGGAAGGCATGTCCAAAGCTATACAGGGGAGAATCAGAGCTTATAAATGGAGAGCTCTGTGCTCCAAGAAACTTAGGGCTCTCCACAGTAGAATATAAATTATAGCACAATTGTACAGTGCCAGTCACAGAATGTGCTCAAATGGAATTTTCTTTCCATTTCTCATTATAACCAAGTTTAATTCATATTTCTTCATGTCACCCAGATTTACAAATAATCAGGAACACAAATAGCCATTGCATAATATTAGTAATGAGCCATGAGGAGTGGTTAAATGGATATCAAGATTCTAAATAAATATTCTCTAGGCCTGGAGAAGTGCGTCAAGCTTCATAAGAAATCAAACTTATTTATATATAATTTTATACAATAAATGCATGATTTGAAATATGCATTTCAAAGAAGTTTCAAGATTGCTTATACTAATACTCACTTTTATAAAAATATGGATTATTCCTTCTCTTGAGAATTTCCCTTATGTTCATTATCACACAATCCATCCCAGGAAAAACAAATAGTATTCTGATATAAATCATAATAGCTTAATGTTGTAACTTCACAAACAACAAAAACGGATAGATAAAATATGCATACTTTTGTGTTTGGCTTCTTTGCCTAAACAAAATGTGCTTTGCAATTCGACTACATTGTGTGTATCAGTATTTTATTTTTATTGCTGCCTAATAATGCATCGTATGAATATGCTACCATTTATTCTGCTGCAGTTCTCTTCAGGGCTGCTTCCCCACCTCACACCTGCCCTCCTCAATCCACTTAAACCCTTTCTTGTCTTGCTGGTCAGCTCTTTTCTATGAGGACTTATTGTGTTACTTAGGCTCTGACATACTTATGGTTTTGATCTCAAATATTGGGGAAGACGAAGGGAAGTCGAAGGAGAAAAGGGAAAGTTTGAAGACACTATTTGCCTCTTTTGTTTACTTTGAAATTTGTGAAATGTTTGTGCATATATTCTGTTCCAAATTTTAAATAGATTAATATACATTTCCAACAAAGCCAGAAAAATAAATTTGAAAATTTCACATAGATATCTTAGAACTTTGACCCCATAATAGAGAATTGTTTGAGAACTCGAGTAATTTGTGGAGTACATGAGTATTTTTAGGGAATTACACTGAGTACATATACTCAGTACTTAGTGTTTGTGTATGTACAGAAAGATGTGGAGACAAAGAGAGAAAGAGAAGAAGAAATACAAGAAGAAGAAAAAGAAGAAGGAGGAGGAGAAGGGGGGAGATACCTATAAGATACTGATTTCAAAAAGCAGTTTTAAAAATATAGTGTGAAGAGTATGATTTTACTTGTTTAAGATGTATGGTAGGATAGACATCAACATCAGACAAAAAAAAGAGTATTTATTTCCAAATAGTACAAATGCTGCTGTTTCAGCTTATAATTTTTGCTTATTTCTAATTTTTAGACTACTTTTATGAAAGAGTAAAGAATGCTATAGGCAAGATTTTTAAAAATAAAAATATGAAGTATAATAGGAAAGATTCATTTGTAGGGAATACAGGTTGGGGGAAATAATCAGCATACTTGGAAATTTAAAAGTGGCTTAAAATAGAAACCAAATGTGTTGAATCAAACCAAATTTGACTGAAGAACATCTCTGTTCTCACAGATAATGGACTACAACCTCACTTAGTACATAAACAAACTAAAAACTTAACTTAGAAATTTGCTTTTATAACAAATAGCTGCATCTCAGTAAACCACATGTGGCCAATTGTTTAAAGTGTTTTCAAATAAGGCAAATCTCCAAACTTTAACCAATCATGATAGTTCTGTATCTCACTTCCATTTTCTATATATCACTTTACTCCTTCTGTCCACAAATATTGTGCAACCACGTTGCAAGTGGCCAAGCTGCTTTGAACCTGTTCTATCTCTGGTGGCTGCCCAATTCCTTAATCATTCTTTGTTGATTTAAACTCTACTTAATTTAATATGCCTGAAGTTTTTCTTTTAACAGATTGGTAATAAAAAAACAGGACCCAAAGTTAGACTTCAGGAACACCAGACAACAAGGGAAGCTACCCATGAAGTTTAATGTACTCACTGCTCTGTTTTGTGTAACTCGGTTTGTAGGCAAATTATTTTCTCTTGGATTCTTGGCTTCACAGGCATGTGGTTATAAAGTCTACAGTAATGGATAGTAATGTCCTAGGCCTTCAAATGTACTCTCCACTCACTCACTGATTCTCCCGAGTAACTTCCAGCCTTGCATGGTCAGCCTATACAAGTGATGCAAAATATTTTATATCAGTTTTTTTACTGTACCTTTCCTATTCTTGGAATATATATGTGCTTAACATTGTGTTATAGTTTTCTACATTGTTTAGTACAATAACATGCTGTACAGGTTTGCAACCTAGGAGAAATAGGATATATTATATAGCTTAGGTGTACAGTAGGCTACGGCATCTAGATGTGTATTACACTCTATGATGTTTGCACGATGACAAAAATACCTTACAATGCATTTCTCAGAATATAATCTCATCATTAAGTGATGTATGACTGTGCATGTGTGTATTTGTTTGCAGAAAACAACACTATCAAACAGTGTGATCAAATTTACATCAAACACAAAGAATGAATCTCAATGCATGCAAATTTTAAAATTTATTTTGGAGCCGGGCTCGGTGGCTCAGCCTGTAATCCCGCGCCTTTGGGAGGCTGAGGTGAGTGGATTACCCGAGCCTGCAGGTTCGAGACCCGCCTGGGCAGCGAGATCTCATCTCTACAATAAATCAAAAAGTCAGCCGGGCGTGGTAGTGCGCGCCTGTAATTCCGGCTACTTGGAAGGCTGAGGCGGAAGGATCGCTGGAGCCCAGCAGGTCGAGGCTGCGGTGGCCAGGAGCGGCCACTGCACTCCAGTCTGGGCGACAGAATGAGACTCCAACTCAAAAAAAATAAAATTAAATTAAAATAAAATAAAATTTATTTTGGAAGTTGAGGAAATCACTGTATGGAATGCAGACTGTGACAAAATAAACTAACCGCATGAGGAATGCATAAAATAACCACTAAGGGAGAAAATGGTGCTGACTTGTAGGAAGTGAATTCAAGATTTGGTGACTGATCAAGAAAAAATATAAGACAATGCAGTGAGAGTTGCATATTTGAGCTTTATTTGGACAAAACTTTGACATGTTTGCATATGTGGGAAGTCTCTTACAACATGAAACTGTTCAGAGGTTATAGAAACATGATCCAGAAGGGCAAATGGTAAAGGGATTCTAGGGGAAGAGTGGCATGCGAGAAAGGGCTTAGATGTAGGGTGATGTCACTCAGCAGCACAATTGGAAGGCTCTGAGTTAGAGCATTTGTTTTTTTGAGTTGGAGTCTCACTCTGTCGCCCGGACTGTAGTGCAGTGGCCGCTTCCGGCCACCGCAGCCTCGACCTGCTGGGCTCCGGCGATCCTTCCGCCTCAGCCTTCCAAGTAGCCGGAATTACAGGCATGTGCTACCATCCCCGGCTGATTTTTTGATTTATTGTAGAGATGAGGTCTCGCTGCCCAGGCAAGTCTCGAACCCGCGGGCTCAGGCAATCCACTCACCTCAGCCTCCCAAAGGCGTGGGATTACAGGCTGAGCCACCGAGCCTGGCCTAGAGCATTCTTAAGGGCTGCAGTGGCTTGGGTTTTTTCTTCTGGAGTTTATCTTTTCCAAGGCTAGCATATGTTGTGGGCAGTTCTGTGAGTATGCAATACAGGCAGACTTTTAATGCCTAAAATTCTGTTTGGGTTATATTTGAAATAATTTGGGGTATATATGAAAAAATAACATTTTTAACTTGGCACTGGCGGACCTTTGAACTAAAGTTCTCAGTCTGTGTGAAAGAGTAAAGAGCCTAAGGGCCAATATACTGGGGCCATCTTAGGCTCATTTGTATAACATGACCTAAGTAACTTTGAAAATAAGTGAAGTCTATAAGTCTAAAGACAAAAGAATCTACAAATAAGTAGTGTACTTTATTTTTGTTTATTACTTTATTTTATTGTAAAGATGTGGGGTCCAATCAGGATTAGGAACAACTGGTCCTCACTTCCCCTGGTTTAGGATCAGGTACCCTTAGAAGCACCACACTTTAGTTGAAAAAGTTATTTTTACAGAGATATTTTAGAATTTACAATTCTAAAAGAGCTATATGTGGATACTGGAATTAAACAATTAAGTAAATGAATGATGGATGGAAAGAGTAAGATAAGCAAACAATAGCTAAAGGAGGATATAGGTGAACGAAGAGATAAATGAGCTAAAATGATCCGTGTGTTACCAGAATAGATTTGGAGAGATCAGTATGAACTCATGTTAAGTGTAATGGTTACCCATATAGATATTTATAGCCATATGTATGTATGTATACATTGGTTAGTATACACACATACATTGATTTCCTTGTTTGGCCAGCCATTAGAGTCTAGAAGAAATAACACCCCAGCAACAACCCATATGCCTAGTACTGAGATCTTGTTTCTAATATCATTCTCCAATAAAAGAACCTAGGGCTCTTCAAAGAAATGGCTGATTCTAGACCTGAGCACTGTGTAGTACCAGAAGGTAGGAAAGTTCTAAAAACAACCACTACAAGAACAGAAACAACAAGTATATTTAAAACACACACAACGATAGGAATATATCAAATAGACACAGGAGCCAACTGAAAGAGTTCCCAATGGAGGAAACTGGAACATTTTAAGCAAAATAATAAGTTAGTATTAAATAATAGCCCAAGTGTAAAATAAATAGCAATGCAATGAATCCATACTGAATTGAAGAATGATTAAACAATTTGATAAAGTGGTATAGAATAGACAACTTTTTATAGAAGAATTAAGAATAATTTATGTAGAAATTGTCCTGTCACAGAGGTAGATCTTCCTTTCAATTGAGTGTGAATTTTACATTGTGATTTTTTTTCTAAAATATGAATACAATATCAAAAGAGTAGGGGAAGAAGTAATTTTACAGTGGAGAAACCTGACAAACACTACCTCAGCCACATGATCAAGGTTAATAGTAACAGTAATAAGTCATGCTGA
Organism: Carlito syrichta; assembly: GCF_000164805.1. Taxonomy (NCBI): domain Eukaryota; kingdom Metazoa; phylum Chordata; class Mammalia; order Primates; family Tarsiidae; genus Carlito; species Carlito syrichta. Next base: position 136,767 of record NW_007247451.1, read on the forward strand.
TTATATGTATTCTTGATACTTCATGATGAGACTAGCCCTGTTTGTGATTTTAATCCCCCAAACATATAACTTCATCTAACCCATAAAAACTTTTTTAAAAACTCCAAATGAGAAATTCTATAAAGTACTTGATCAAACTCCTCAAAATGATCAAAGTATTGAAAAATAAGGAAAGTCTGAGAAATTATCACAGACTAAAGGAGTCTAGGTTAACATGTTAACTAAATATAAAGTGGTTTCCTGAAAAAGATCCTGAAACTCAGAAAGTACTATATATATAAATAGAACATTTTAATAAAGTACACACTTTAATAATAATGCAACAAGATTGATTCATTCATTGTGACTTTAGTATCACAAACATAAAATATTAATGATAAGAGAAATGGGATAAGGTACATAAAATATCTGTACTATCTTTGCTACTTTTGTTACATATCTAAAACTATTCTAAAATAAAATGTTATTTCAAAATATATGTTAATAGACAAATGTAGTAAGTCCACAATTGTTAAAATATTTATTTTGTTATACTTTTATTTAAAAGAGTTGATTGAAAAGTGGAAATAATAAAAAGAAAAGTATATGTATATATGAAGAAATATTCAAAACGAATAGAAAATAATTTTTCAGAGGTAAGGTAAGATAGGAGTTTACAGATGGAAAAACCTGCAGATAGTGTAACAGAACAGGGGAGAACTCCTCACCAAACACATATCAATGAAAAGGTCACCTATAAAAGGATATAAATTAAATTGGTATCTCATTTCCTATCAGCATTGTTATAGAATAGAAACCAGTGCTGTAAAGTCTTCACATTTCTGAGGTGATCAAGAGTTTAATATTTAGCTAGACTATAAATAATGTTTTTGGGGAAAGTATTTGGTTATGCATTTTCAGTTAAGGTCTCAGAAATTTTATCTATTGCACATTCTTTTAGAAAAATCTTGAAGATAATGCTCCAGAATGATGAAGCCCTAAACCAAGAAATTGGATTCAATTCATCTGATGGTGATACAAATTTCGAAGTAACAAACAGCAAGTGATTAGAGAGAAAGTAGTAAAGATTGAAGGAGTTGTGATTATACTAAAATTGTTGAAAATTAAAGGATCTATTTCTGTTAAGTTTTAACTTAACAGATTTGTATTAAAGAATAATATTACATGTCACACCAAATATTTGGTAAACAGAAAGCTTGACTCTGATCCATACAGGCAATAACAATACTCCTAACCATCATGGGAGTTCTTTAGTGAAGATACTCCTGCCCTGGCACTGTCTGCATTCAGTCTAGAAAGGAGAGCTCATAATGCAGAAAAAAACAAAACAAAACAATAAATAGGGATTGTGTTCAAAAAGGATGGGAGCCCAGAAATAGCAACTGTTTAGAAGTGTCAGTATAAAAGATTCAGATAAAAAAATTATCCTAGATAAAATAGATGTAGAGTGGGAAAATTGGCCAAATAAAAAGTATGAGAAAAATCAAGGTATTTTAAACAAGTACAAGGCATGACTTTAAGTAGTTGCTGAAATATAAGAACACATAAATCATTTGGTCTAATATTAGGAATGTTCTCCTTGAGGTGACCTAGTAGGTATAATATTGCACCATGAAAAAAACTTTTATATAATAATATAATAATTTTTTTCTGTCAGTATTCAGATTTTACAGATAACCTATGTACTTTGTGCTTTCAGAAAATATATCAATATCATTATCTCTAACAATGTAGAAGTAAAATTGATATAACTAGTAAAAACTAGACAAATACTTTTGAGTGAGTATAGGAAGAAGCTGTGAAGAGATGATAGAAGAAGTGAATATCCTTGTAAAATGTATAATTCCCAACAATACTGATATGATTTCTATTGGGTGTTACCCTCTGATATTTGTATCTGATAAAGTGTCTATTGCAAATAAATAAATCCAAGAGTATTAGCTTTGTAGATAAAATAAGTGTTTCTGAAAATAAAGCCTAAATTGAGAAACAATAAGAGACTGTTTCCAGTGTCTTTTAAAGTAGTGAGAGGCACTAAAAACAACCAACTATTATAGCCATGTGGAAGGTATCTGATATAAAAATTTTAAATAAACGCACTATTTTGAATTTACCAATAGAACAGGTATTACCATGAGGAAGCTGACAGGAGAGAGGAGAAAGCCATGAAGCTGGTATGCACAGGAAGGGAACATTTGAAAGGAAGGGCCCATACCTGTCCATCTGGGGAAATTACAGGGAGAAAAGGATGTGTGAAAATAAGAGATTTGTGTTTGGAAGACTGAGAAGCATACAGAAAATTGGAGAACAGCACAAAGAGAGGACTGTTAATGTGCAAATACTTCAGTAAGAGGAACAGAATTAAAGTTGAAAATTCCACAAACAATGGTTTTTGAAACATTGCTATTTTTTAAAAATGTGAAATATATCAATGGTTATCAATTGAGACCGTATAAAAACTGTGGAAATCTAGCTGATCCAATTCATACATTAAATACAAGAATTCTGTAACTACTTGATGTTGACGTTGAAAATACATCTTGCTAAGTTCAATATATTCAGAAGTGTCCTTTTACAGTGATAGATATCACCTTTCTCTTATTCATCTCAAAGGCCCAGACAGCAGTTGCCAAGACCTGAAAAGGCTCCCTGAAACCTATATCATCTATAGATGCAAAGTCTTCTTGGTTGGAAAAAAGATGAAGAAACTCTAGTGTACTGGATATATTTTCCAATATAACTTGTTGCACTTTTATGATTAAAAAATAAATCTTTGTCTATGTAAAGAAATGTATATAATAATTATCATCAAGTAGCCTAGGACTAGACCTGTGCACCTTTATATAAACTTTTGATGTCCAAGAACTTTCATAGTGTTTGGAGTGCCAAACCTTTCTAGGTCTGCATATAGAAGTAAAAATTCAAGCATATGTTTATTTCAGTGAGAAAGAAAGGAAACTTTTAATCTGAGGAATGGAAGCCTCTTCTAAGTTATCAAGCCAAGAGTAGCATGGGAATAACGTGAAGTCACATCTACGTCTACCTTGAACTAAGTAATCTTCTCTCTCTCACTTTTTTTTTAAACTGTGTGTTTATTTCTTTGTAAGTGCCATTTTATGGTGACATATAAAGCTACAACAGCAGTTACAAAAAGTTGTCTGAATAACTCTGAGAGCTCAAAACAAGAATCTGAGTACAGGCTGAATAAAAAGATGTTCAGTTAAGAGTGCATGTTGTGTTGACAAATATCTTCGTCTGTGTAAGAATTTCTGTGTAAGAGATGTGATTCACAGAGACCAAAAGTAAAATCTCTTTTCCTTTACAGTATGGTGAGATGGTCTGCATTCTTGCAAATGATTTATAAAGTAAAAGAAATGTTGGGTGTGAGCCCTCGGCATAAACAATTTGTTCTTCTTACAGCAGCAATAGGGAGAAAGGGAATCCAGCGGACACCCTGCTGTTATCTTTTCCAAGATGTATACTCCCAAGAATGGCAGTTGATGCCTGGCAGCAAGCCACCTTTAGGATTCTTTTTGCTTCTTTAAAACGCAAGCACTTTCTGACATTTCCTTCTCTGGCCCGTGAACCCGAGCCAAACTTGGCAGGATACAACCCATGTTCTCCTGCTTAGTCTCCCCCTTACAGGACACCTACAGATATGGTACAAGCTAGTATGAAATTAATGATAGTTTGCATTTCCAGACATGCTCCCATGGTTAAATACATATACTACACTAATTCTGGAGAACAGTTCCATGTTAAAGTGATTCAGAAGCACTTGCATTCACAGCTGCAAAACAGGCTTCTCACTGGCTGGAGCTGAGTAGCTGATTCTATCCTTAGTAGCGGAGGCCTTGCAGGCTGAGGTGTCACATCCACAGTGACTGAGAAAGCAACTTCTGCCTTTGTAGTAGTTGTGACAGGGTTGGAAGGTGGACTGCCGGTGGGCGGGAGTGAGACAGTAGATCCCCTGAACTTGTTGCAGGAGAGCCTTCTAAAAACAAAAGGAATGAAAGAAGGAACTCAGTCTGCATGGGGAGAGGTGCAATGCCAGGGAGGTTTCAGGAAGGCAGGGAAGGGAGAGGTGGCAAACCCAGGTTCACCAGTTCTTGGTAAACCAAACTTTGGCATGATGTGTGGTGCAGGGAGGTTGATATTGGTAAGGCTGGGGAGGTTAGGCGGTCCTCTTGGCAAAGATATCAGACCTGGTAATGTAGTAGTTGGGTTCACTGGTGCCATAGAAGTAAGGCACTGGTTTACTTGTGGTGGCAATAACCATATAATATTGGTACACCTATTCTGAGAACATTACTGACAACTGGTGTTGAGCTAATAGAAATTCCAGAGGGACTCTGTTCAATCCCTGTAGTTCCTGGTGGTGACACAGATGGAGGATTAACTGAGGACAACTGGAACTATCTTTAAGAGGCCTGATAGGTGTGCCAATCATTTGTCCTGGAAGAGAAATTTTCTTTCCTTCTTCAAATGGGAGTGTAGGTATTCAGTGCAAATAACTGTATCCAATGGCACATCCTAGGCTGTCTTCTCCACTCCATGCATAATTTGGTGTAATAATCACTTCTTGACAGTTGTCAGTGTCTGTTGTACACATAAACTCTGGTTTTGTTTTGTGTGTTTCAATAAGGCTGAATAGATCTTCAGACTAATTTATGACTGTATCTGCTCTGATGATATAGTCACTATGCTGTCTAAGACTTGCCACTGCTGTGGGATAATTTGATTCTACTTCTAACACATGCCAAATGTTTTCACTTGCCCCATCAAAACTGTAGAAACGAATGCTCACTGTCAGCAAGCTCTGGTCATCCCACAGGTTACTTGGTGTGACTGGGGTATCTCACAGCTCCAGTGTTTTGCTGCCATAGATAAGCATTTTTACAGGCTTTTAAATTTACTTTCAGTGGATCCTTAAGAGTGTCACTGTCTTTGTTTCATCTTGAACCATTGATAAAAACAATAGAAACAAAGCAAGGCTCCCATCCAACCCTGTGTCCTGGGGACTTTTTCTGTACATGCAGGACGTGCCTCTGCTCAGGATCGTAATCCTCTGCCAAAAGCCTCTGGTGGCAGGTGATCATTGTGGCCAAGTGGGCTCCATGCTATTACTGACCCTCTCCTAACCCCTCCCGTGCAGCTAAGCAATCCTTTCTCTCTAACTTTATTTATTTATTTATTTTAAAATTTTCATTTGTTTTTATAAAGATATGGATTACAAGTAAAGATTAACTATACAAGCAGGTTCCATGCAGGTGAAGTCTGGACCTCTAACTGGCCCTCACTTACCCTGGTTTGGGACCAGGTACACTTTGTATTGCTACATGTCCCATCTTCCTCCTTCCTTCCCCTGACAGTGCCTAGTGACTGCCAATCCCTCTCTGTAGCTAAGTAATCATCTCTTGAAGGAGCTTGCTATGTGGACACTAGACTGATTGCCACCATAAATAACTGTATGTTACCCATACAATGTCCTTATGCTGGACTTTATAGCTCATACCCTGTGGTTCAATAATATGTAACCAATCACCAGTCAGTGTTATTTCTGTAAACCAGTGAGAATTTCTGACAGACAACTTTGTACCAGTCTACTCCTTCTTTCCATTTTGGCTTTAAAAACCAGTTAAAAACTCATATCTGAGGTACTTGAGACTGAATGTTCCAGGTAGCTGTCCTCATCTTGACTTAAGTAAATGATCCAAATTTATATTTTGTGCCTCAGCTTATCCCTTCATATTGACACTAGTGTTTCTTAGAAACTTATGCATCTAATAAGCTCATTAGAGATTTGGACTTCCATTTCCAAACAGATATAAATATGACAAGTGTATGCATGGTACTGTGAAATATATAGTTGGTCTTTGATCTTGCTTCCTGGCTTAAAATTCCTAAAATCTTTAGAAACTCCAAAGTGATGTATTTTTGTATGCTAATAAATTGGTTGATGACTGGCAGCCCCTAGGTAATTTCTGGATGGCAGCTGGTCACTGGAAAGATCAAGACAGTACTAGAGGGTTGGTACTTTCAACCCAACCCTCAACCTCTGGGTACTGTAGAGGGGCTTCCTATGGTTTGGATATGGTTTATTTGACCCCACCACATCTCAATGCTTCATCCTCATGTTGGAGATGGAGTCTTGTAGGCGGTGTTTGGATTGTGGGAGCAGATTCTTCCTGAACAGCTTGGTGCCATTCTCATAGGAGTTAATGAGTTTTCAATTCTAGTTTCCCTGAGAAGTAATTATTTAGAAGAACCTGAAACCACCCCCAGTCTTCTCTCTCTTGCTTTCTTCCTCTTGAATGTAATCCTTTCCTCCATGAGTGTAAACTTTCTGAGGCCCTTACCAGAAGATACTGACACCAGGCTTCTTGTACATCTGCAGAACCATGAACTAAATACACTTTCCTTTATTAATTATCTAACCTCAGGAATTCCTTTATAATAACACTAACAGACTAAGATAAAGCTCAAGGTTATGTTGATAGTCAAGAGCCAATAATTTAATCAGTCATGCATGCGTAATGAGTCTTCCATAGAAACCTGGGTGAGGCACCATGGTGTCATTATACCTATAAAGATAATGATAGGGATTGAGAACACTCAATTAGTTGTGAGAGAAACTCTTCATGAGAACAGAGTTCAAAACATTTCCTGTGTGGCTGATGTGATAATGCAGACCTTGAACAATGCATGGCCTCACACCTCACCCTGTCTTGGAAGGCTCCAAGATAAGGGACTGGGTAGCATAGAGCTGGCAGCTTAGGCTTGTGCTTCTTGATCCTAGGTGCATAGTACAATCACCTCGGAGTATTTCTAAATCACTGATTCATCATCTTATATCTCAACCTTCAAATTTTATTTGATGAGTCTGAGGTGGGACTTTGGCAATGGCACTATTTTAATAAATCTTAAAGTGATCTTGATGGGTAGTTGGAGTTGAGAACTGCTGATCTAGAAGTAGGGTTGATATATCAAACCAACTGGGGAGTCAAATATATTTTGATGCCACACTATTGTGCTTTATCACTGATAGTATGTGATTCTCAGCAAGGACAATGAGGATTGTTACATGACTGACTGGATGGCCAAAATTTTAAAGATTTCAATATCCTCAATAAGCAGGGATTGGGATTAATTTTATACTTTTTGATGGTTGTGATATAGAAGTCTGCAGGTTTTTTCCCCAACCCAAGTCCCTCTGCCTGACTACTCATTCCACCGAGGTGAACAAGATATGCTAAGAATTGCCTAATTTTAAGACAATAAGAGCACAAAAGAGACTATCTCTGTTAGGATAAGATTCTCTGTTAGGATAAGTTATCTCTGTTAGGATAACTTATCCATAAGTTTGAGAAAGTAAGGTGAATATACCATTTCTTTCCAAAAAAGTTTGACAGGTAACACACTTGAAGAAAGTAAGGAACCTAATGCCACTGACTAAAAAGGATTGAGACACATCCCATAGATAAGTTCTTCTCTAGACTTTAGGTGCCTGTTCTTGCAAAGTAGCTCTGGTAAGAATTTTCTTTCTGGACAAATCTTCCCTCCTTTTCAACAGGAGACCCAAATTTTCTCCCGTTATCAGAGACTTTCAGAGAAAAAGAAAAAAATTCCCATTTTATCTTAATTATTGTTGAACAACTTAAAATGCTCTATCCTTTTGATTGTCATCTCACAAATCAAATTTATGAGACAGAGCACATGATTGTGCTGTCGAATGTTGCCATGTGTCTAAATTAAGGCAACTGTTATTGAGAGAAAGCTATAAATAAATGTAAGGCACAAGCAAGCACTAATCTTATAAGAACTCAGTGTCCTAAGCTTACACCTCTTAATTTCTTCCTATTATTAACTTTTGATATTGTATAAACACATGGAACGAGGGGAATTGTCATGTGTGGGGACAACAATCTCACATAGAAATGACTAGTTCTCTATAATGGGACAAGTGTCTATAAATTAGCAATACAACTCTAAATTAGGATAATCTCTTGATGGGCAATGTTCTGGAAATAGTTGGCAGATTCTAATATAAGGGGATATAGGAATTCATTTTTAGAGTCAAGGCAGACGTTTCTCTGTTCCAAATATTTAATGCAATTATCCAAGAGAAAACCATTGATCAAATGCCAAGCAGTTGCATTTAAAGAACTACTAGAATTCATTATATGAGAGGACTCCAAAAAAACAAGAATTATCTTTGGGAGAGTGAGTCCCTTGTAGTACAGACATTTCCTGCCAGGTAAGTGTTCTAGGAAACCATGAGTTTTTATTTGGATGTTTGAAGAAGGTCGTGTCATGATTTGCAGAAAAAACATTGCAAGTTGTGGCAAATGGGTGACACTTTCTCTCATTATGAAAATCCACCTGCCCATACTCCAATGAGTGTTCAGCAGATTTTGAAAATATAACAAGAAAGCTCCAAACCAATATCCTTTATAAATACAGATGCAGAAAAATTTTACAAAATTCTAGAAAACTAAATCTAACAGCTTGTTAATAGGTTTAAGAGGGAGGATTTTCAAAAATAAATGAAATTATCTTTTGAAGGGTGGACCTCATGCTACTGGCTTTCTCTGCTAGGTAAATATTCTAGGAGCCCATTGGTTTTTATCTGGAAGTTTTGAGAAGGTTGCATAATGATTTGTGGGAAAAAGTCTTGAAGTGTGGCAAATAGGTGACTGGTTCTCCCACCATGATGACACACCTGTCCTTACTGTGCTGAGTGTTGAGCAGTTTTTGACCACGGGTATAACCCGTGTGCTCTACACTCCCTATTCACCTGATTTCACCCTGAGTGACTTGTTTTTTCCCAGATGAAAAAAGTGCTCAAAGGAAAATGTTTTGCTGATGCTGAGGAGTTGAAACAAAAAATGGCAGAAGCACCAAAAGGCATACAAATTGACAAGTTCAAAAATTGTTCTGAGCAGTGGAGAAAGCATTTGACAGATGTAGTATATCAAACCGAGATAATTTTGAAGGTGACTGAACTTTAATTACATAAGAATAGACAATGTTTTATAGATAAATTTTGGATTTGGGGGAATTTTTCCTCATATACACTGTGACCAAGAGGGATTTACACCAGAGAGACAAAGTTAATTCAAAACATAAAAACCAGTTGAAAAACTATCTGAATAAAATTTTTTAAAAATACATAATTATTTCAATTGATGTAGCACAAAAAATTGACAAAATCAAACATTTTTTCCTGATTAAGAAAACACAAAAAATGGCAGGAAAAATGGTCTATAAAAGAGCATCTATGAATATAACATTATATTTAGAATTTAAAAAGTCTTAAAATATTCTCCTTAATTTCAGAAACAAAAAAGATGTTCATTCTTACTGCTTCCCTTCAACATTTTACTGTTAAATATATAGCCAGAAAATTTAAGCAAGAAAAAGAAATAAGACATACAAGGAAAAAGTACAATTTTCATTTGCAGATAATATGATCTTATATAGAGAACATCCTAAAGAACATGTACACTCACACACTTAAAGTTAATGCATTCAGCAAAGTTGCAAAATATAAAATCAAGACACAAAAAACTAATCATACTTCTACACACTAGCATTGAGCAATCCAAAGGAAAAATTAAGAACAAATTTTATTTTTTACTATCATCAAAATAACAAAATATTTAGGAATAAATATAACCAGGGGATTATAAACTTTTGCACCAAAAGCGATAAAATATTGTTGAATGAAATTAATAAAGACCTAGAAAAGTAGAAAGACATTCTACGTATATATATATACACATACATACATATATATATAGGCTTAACATTGTTAAGATAGAAATACTACTTAAATTAACCCTCATATTCAGTGTAATACTTGTCAAAATTCCAATCATGTTTTGTAAAAGAAATAGACAGTGTGATCATAAAATTTACATACAAGTGTAAGAGACCTACCACAGGCGAGACATCTTTGTAAATGAAGAACAAAGTAGGAAGATTTATGTTTCCTAATTTCAAAACTTACTACAAAGCTTCTAAAGTGATTAAGACAGTGTGGTCCTGGCAAAATTATAAACACACAGGTCAGTGGAATTGAACTCAGAGTCCAGGTATAAACATATATATTGATGGTCAATTGATTTTCTACAAAGGGCATTAAAAAACATTTGATGAGGAGAAAAAAGTATTTTCAACAAATGTTGTAGGAAAACTGAAGATCTATAGGCAAAATATAAAGTTGAATTCCATCTTTCACTGTATTCAAAAATAAACTCAAGATGGATCTAAAATCTAAATCTAAGGGCTACAGCTATAAACTTTTAGAAGAATACATATGTTTAAATCCTTGTGATTTTTAATTAGGCAAGAGTTGTTAAGTTATAACTCCCAAAAAACAGAAACCAAAGAAAAATGTAGTCAAATGAGACTTTATTAAAGTTAAAAATTATGTTCACCAAAAGACACTATCAAGAAAATGAAGAAACAACCTACAGAACAAGATAAAATATTAAAAAATCATATATAGTAAGAGTTTAGTATGCAGAATATATAAAGAAGGATATCAGCAAGATGGCAAAATAGGAGAACCCAGCTGCCATTTCCACAGGTAAAACTTCATTTATTGGGTCTTGGAGCTTGGCTGGCAGGTTCCAGCAACCAATGGTTCAAAAAGTCTGAGAATAAATACATTAAAGAGGATAAAACCAGTTTCAATTCACCCATAGTAGCATTCATCCAAAGAAAATAGAGCTCAGTGCTGTGAGAAACCCCCTCTGCTTGCAATTGTTCCCGAAGAAGAAAAAACAAGAAAAACCACTTCTAAACTCATGTTATGAAGCTAGCATTACCTTGATATCAAAGCCAGACAGTGACACTATAAGAATAAAACATTAGGAGAGGAAGATGGCAGCTAAGTCAGTTAGACTATGCAAGTCCCAGTGTGAGTGAGTGAGTGCACGGAAAATTTTTGTATGTGACAGTGAGTTAGTGTGTGTGTGAGTGGCTGACTGAGTGATTGCTCCAGAGCAAGTGGCCAGGACTCTCCTGGGGAAGTGACTGGTGCTGCAGCTGTTTGACCTGGTGATTCTCAGGATGAGATGCCAAATGTCATTTTTTTCTTCTTTTTTTTTAAGCAACAGAACCCTTCCTGGGAAAAGATGCTGGGCAAGACTTAAGTGGAAGGCTCAACAGAAATTTAAAAAAAATTTTCATCTGTTTGTTAGTTTTTCTTATTTTTAAATATTTTTTCTTTGTGGATAAATGTATATGTAAGTGTTCAATCTGCATCCCCACCCTTAACTTATTTTCTCTTTCTTCTTTTTTTTCTATTTATGTGCATATATGAATGATGGAGTGTTCATCTTTCTTTTTTATTGGTTTGTTCTTGTTCTTTTGTTTTTCTCCTTTTTCCGTTTAATGTATGTGTGAATATGTGTGACAGTTCAGCCTGAACTCCTATTTTTTTCTATTCTTTTTCTTCTTTTTTTCTTTTTCTTCTCCATTTATTTTGTGCTGGGTGTGTGTGTGTGTGTGTGTGTGTGTGTGTGTTTGGTTTTCCCGGGTTTTTTTGTTGTTGTTTTGTTTTGCTTTGTTGTTCTTCCAGTATTTTTTGGTTCATGTGTGTGTTCAACTGTTTATTGCTTTAGTTTCTGCTTTAATTATTATGTGTTTTTGTCCATTTTTAGAAAATTTTTGTCCTTCCTATATTGTTCTACTCATCTCTGTTCTCCTCATTACTTTTATTGTAACTTGGACTCAGGGGGTATACACATGTACCCATTGCATCATCATATAGAGTGGTGAAGGGAGTGGGTCTCAGGTAATCAGTGATTGTTGTGATTTGCAAGTAGTTTCTGAGTCCTAGCTCACTAGTCCACGTTTTTAGATTCTCCAAACTACAAGAGATGCAAATTTTCCACCCACAGTCCTGTTTCAAAATAGAACAAATCCAAAGCCCTGATCAGGAGCTCAGTAAACATCATAAGAAGAAAGAAATCTCTCCCACTGCCATTGAATAACAGAACCAAAGAGAAAATAAACAGATCTATCACAAATGAGGAAAAGTCAACAGAAGACCAAAAGTAATTTCCAGTGTAACAAAGAGAAAGTGCCTGAAAAATCAGACTTCAGAGCGCAAACAATGGAAGTCACCAACTACTGTCCACAAAATACAACAAGGATTAGGGAATGGATGGAAAGAGTGAATAAGACTCAAGAAAGACAAGATACAACACTGAAAGAACTTGAACAGAGATTTTGACCATAAAAAATTTCATCCAGGAAATAAATAACAAGATGACAATCTTGGAAAGCAGAATTAACCAAGCAGAAGAAATAATCTCAGAACTTGAAGATTAGAGCATGGACTCAACCCAAAGTTTAAAAACCATAGAAAGAAAACTCAGAAAGAAAGAACAAAGCCTCCAAGAGATGTGCGATTATATCAGGAGGCTGAATCTATGCCTGCTCATTATTCCAGAATAAGAAAGGGAAATGGAGAACACCTTGGAGCAAGTATTCCAGAGGGTTATCCAAGAAAACTTTCCCCATCTAACCAGAGATGTAACTATCCAAACACAAGACATACAGAGAAACCCTGTAAGACATCAAATGAAAAAACCAACCCCATACATAGTAATTCAGCTACACAAAGTATAGGCGCTCTCTCTCTCTCTCTCTCTCTCTCTCTCTCTCTCTAAGAGCAGCAAGGGAGAAAGGTCAGACTACCTAGCAGGGAAAACCAATTAGAATAACAGCAGACCTATCAGCAGAAACACTACATAAAAGAGACTGGAGTTCAATATTCAAAGGCCTCAAAGAGAAACAATTTCAACCAAGAATATCCAGCCAAGCTCTGCTTCATTAGCGAAAGAGAATTCAAATCCTTCCCAGACATCTAATCCCTAAGATATTATGCTGTACCCAAATCAGCTCCACAGGAAATATTTAGGAAGGTATTAAGCACAGAAGAAGAAAAAAGAAATCATCATGCACTTCCCAAGAGAAAAGCAGAACACATAATTAACAGAGAATACATTGCAACAGCAAAATTGAAAACACACACATACACCAATACAAAAGCCAAAAAGAAAATAAAGAAAGAAAGGAAAAACTTTATAAGAACCTCATGACTGGGATAAACAATCACATTTCAATAATCAGCCTGAATGTGAATGAACTAAACACACCACTGACAAGACACAGCATCTGAATTAAAAAAACAAAAAACAAAAAACAAAAAAACCCATGACCCATATATTTGCTCATCTAGGAAGCTCATCTCACCACAAACGACACATACAGATTCAAAGTTAAAGGATGGAAAATGAGTTTCCTGGCAAATAGCTCACACAGGAAGGCAAAAGTCACAATCTCAATATCAGACAAAACAACATTTAAGCCGCCAAAAATTTAGAAAGATATGAAAGGATACTACATAATGATAAAGGTTCAATCCATCAACAAGAGTTATCAATCTTAAACATATATGCACCCAACACAGAAGCACCAGCATTTGTCAAGCAACTACTAAGTGAACTAAAAAAAAAAAATTAACACTAACATTATTATAACTGGAGACGTAAATGCTCCACCAACAACCCTAGATAGATCATTGAAGCAAACAAACAAAGAAGCAAGCAAAACACACACACACACACACACACACACAAAGAGATCCAGAACCTCATCATAATACTCAACTGAATGAACTTAATAAATACCTACAGAATATGCCACATAATCATGAAATAAATATTCTACTCACCAACACATGGAATGTATTCCAAGATCAATCACACCCTTGGCCATAAATCAAGCATAAACAAATTCCATAGGATTAAATTATTGCCATGCACCTTCTTAGAACACAGTGGAATAAAAATAAATATCAACACCAACAAAACTCCCCACAACCCACAAAGACATGGACACTAAGCAGCATGATGTTGAGCAACTACTGGGTCAACACTGAAATCAAAACAGAAATTAAAAGATTCCAGGAAACAAATGAAAATGAAGGAACATCTTACCAAAACCTCTCGAATGTTATGAAAACAGTACTAAGGGGGGGGATTTATATTTCTATGAACACACAGCAAGAAAACAGAAAGATCACAAGTTAATAATCTAACAAATCACACAAGGGAGCTGGAAAGACAAGACCATGAAATCCCTATTTTTAGGAGAGGAATCCAGATCACCAAAATAAAAACCAAAATATGGGACATAGAAGACAAAATTATCAAAGAAAAAAATCAACAAAACAAAAAACTGGTTCTTTGAAAGAACAAGACTGATGAATCCTTGGGAAAAAAGACCAAGAAAAGAGAGAAAAAGCCCAAATAAACACAATCAGAACCGGGCTCGATGACTCAGCCTGTAATCCCACGCCTTGGGAGGCTGAGGTGAGTGGATTGCCTGAGCCCGCGCGTTCAAAACCCGCCTGGGCAAGTGAGACCTCATCTCTACAATAAATCAAAAAATTAGTCAGGTGTGGTAGCGCGCACCTGTAGTTCCAGCTACAAGGAAGGCTGAGGCGGAAGGATCGCTGGAGCCCAGCAGGTCTAGGCTGCAGTGGTTGGGAGTGGCCAGTGCACTCCAGTCTGGGCGACAGAGTGAGACTCCAACTCAAAAAACTAATAAATAAATAAATAAATAAACACAATCAGAAATGAAAAAGAATAAATCACAACTGATTCCGAAAATTTACAAAAGATTATCAGAGATTATTATGCACATCTGTTTGGAAACAAACTTGATAACTTAAATGAAACAGAGGATTATCTCACACCACACAACCTCCCAAGATTGAAACAAAGACATTGAGACAGTAAATAGACCAATAACAAACTGGGAAATTCACTGTGTCATAAGAAAACTACCCACAAAAAAAATCCCTGCACTAGTTTTCCAGCAGAATTATACAAATCATACAAAGAAGAGCTGATACCAATCCAACTGAATTTCAGGCAATTGAGAAAGACAGAATTCTCCCCAAATTATTTTGCCAAGTTAATATCACATTGATACCCAAACCTGGTAGAGATACAATAATAAAAGAGAACTACAGGCCAATATCCCTAATGGGCATAGATGCAAAAATTCTCAACAAGATTCTAGCAAATCAGATCCAACAACACATCTCAAATATCATCCGTCATGACCAAGTAGACTTCATCCCCAAAATGCAGGACTGATTCACCATCCACAAGACCATAAATGCAATTAAATACATAAATAGATGTAAACACAAGAACCCCATGATTATATCAATCGAAGTAAAAAAGACTTTTGATAAAATCCGGCATCCCTTCTTGATAAAAACCCTCAAACACCTAGGCATAGAAAGAACATAACTCACAATAATAAGTGCCATCTATGTTAAACCCACAGCCAGCATATTGCTAAATGAACAGAAACTGAAAACATTTCCCCTGAAAACTGGAACAAGACAAATCTGCTCACTCTCATCCCTCTTGTTCAACATTGTATTGAAAGTCCTAGCTAGGGCAATTAGACAAGAGAAGGAAATCAGTGGTATCCAAATTAGAAAAGAGGAAGTCAAATTATCCCTTTTTGCTGATGATATGGTCCTATACCTTGAAAAGCCAAGAGAATCTGTCAAAAACCTGCTTGCACTGATAGAGGACTTTGGCAAGGCTAGGGTACAAAATAAATGTGCAAAAGACAGTCACATTTTTATACACAAACAACAAACAGGCAGAGAACAAAACAAAAAGCACAAACCCATTCACAATAGCCACATACACACACAAAATCAAATACCTTGACTTCTTCCTAACCAGAGAAGTGAAGGACCTTTACAATGAAAACTACAAAAAACTGCTCAAAAAATTAAGAAATCACAAATAAATGGTTCCATGCTAATGGATTAGAAGAACCAACATTGTTAAGATGTCCATCCTACCAAAGGCAATCTACAGATTCAAAGCAATATTCTTTAAATTACCAACATCATTCTTCTCAGACCTGAAAATGACAGTACAGAAATTCATATGGAAACATAAACGACCATGAATAGCCAAAACAATCCTCAGGGAAAACAAAAACAAAAACACAGAGGGAGGTATCACTCTTCCAGATCTCAAAGTTTACTATAAGGTTACAATAATCAAAACAGCCTGGTATTGGTATAAGAACAGGCACAGGGGACAAAGGAACAGGATAGAGATGCCAGAAGCCAAACTTCAGTTTCTCAACCAACCCACCTTGACAAAACCTCCACTAACAACTACTGGGTAGAGGAGAACGTATACAGTAAATGGTGCTGAGAAAACTGACTGAAAACATGCAGAAGATTAAAACAGGGCCCCTACCTATCACCATACACAAAAATTAACTATAAATGAATCAAAGACCTACACTTAGAACCTCAAACTATAAGAATCTTTGAAAATACAGCAGACACCCTTATGGAAATTGCAACTGGCAACAAATTACTGATCAAAACCCCAAATGTCCATTCCATAAGAGATAAAATAAACAAGTGGGACCTCATCAAACTGAAAAGCTTCTGCAAAGCAAAAAAAAGAATCAAGAGAGTGAGGAGACAATCGACAGAATGGACTCACTAATCATCAGAGAAATGCAAATCAAAATCACATTGAGATACCATCTAACCACAGTAAGAATGGCCATCATTAATAAAACAAACTACAACAGTTGCTGGTGAGGATGCAGAGAAAAAGAAATGCTTTTACACTGCAAGTGGGAGTGCAAACTAATGCAATCTCTTTGGAAAACAGTGTGACAATTTCTGAAAGAACTAGAAATTGACCTTCCATATCACCCAGCAATCCCTCTACTGGGAATATACCTGGAGGAACTCAAATCATTCTACAAAAAAGATACCTGTGCATGCACATTTATTGCTGCACTATTCACAATAACAAAAACATGAAACCAACTGTGCTGCCCATCGAAACTGGACTGGATAAAATATGTGGTACATATACACAATGGAATATTATGCAGCCATAAAGGAGAAACATATGGACTTCATAGCAACTTGAATGGATTTAGAGTCTATCATACTCATCATACACAGTGATCTATCATAGAAACAAAAAACTAAGTAGGACATGTTCTCACTCATACTCTGAACTTGGACAATTCTAATACTATAAAAAAGGGATTGGCAGTAGTGGGAAACTGCCAGGGGAGTAGGGTGGGATTGGCAGTAGTAGAAAACTGCCAGGGGAGGGAGGGTGCACACCTCATCAACAAGGGTACCTGCATAATAAACATTTGTATACCTAATCCTGAATTGTACCCTACACCTTTACAATAAAAAATAAAAAACATGGATATATAAAAAAACGCATTGACCAATAAAAGAATAAAACATTACATGCCAATATCCAAGTGAATATAGATACAGAAATGCTTAACAAAATACTCATAAGTCTAATTCAATGACATGGTAAAAGTATCATTTGATTTAGCTCTGGGATAAAGGATAAGGATTTCTTAACATAACAAATCACTAAAAGTTATACATCACATTGACAGAATGAAGGACAAAATTATAAGGTAATCTCAATAGAGATAGAAAAAACATTTATTAACATTCAGCATTCTTTGATGATAAAAGCTCTGAATATATTAATTATACAAGGAGTATACCATGACATAATAAAAGCTATTTATGATAAAGCCATAGCCAACATCAATCTCAATGGTAAAAAGCAAAAAGGTGTATCTGTAATGTTAGGAATGAGATCAGAATGCATCACCTTGCAACTTATTGTTAACATAAAGTCCTAGCCAGAGCAATTATGTAAGAAAAAGAAAAAATTGCATCAAATCAGAAAGGAGTAATAAAATTGTGTGCTTTCAGGCTACTTTATCTCATTTATAGAAAATGCTAATGACTTCATGAAAAAAACTGTTAAAACTAATTAATTCAGTAAAGTTGTAGGATTAAAAAATACAAAAATTGGCAGCATTTCTACACAACAATAACAACTATTCAATTAAGAAAAAAATTTCATTTCAATAGCATCAAGAGGATAAAATATTTAGAAATGCATTTAACCAAGAAGGTGAAAGAGCTGTACACTTAAACTGTAAGACATTGATGAAAGAAACTAAAGATACAAGTAAATGGAAAGATATCTATTATAGTGAATTGGAATAATTACTATTGCTCAAGTGTCCACACTATCAAAAATATCTATAGAGTCAATGAAATCCCTATTAAAATTCAATGGTACTTTTTATGGAACTATAAAAGTAAATTATAAAGGTTATATGAAACCATAAAAGATCCCAGATAGCAAAAGAAAACTTTAGCAAGAATAACAAAGTTTCAAATATCACTGTCTGATTTCAAATTAAATATTATACATCTACAGTAATTAAATCAATGTGATATTGGCATAAAAAGAGACATATAGAGAAAAATGGAAAAGAGTAGAGTGGTCAGAAGCAAACACATACATATATATATGATCAACTGGCCTTTCATGAGTGTACCACACAATGGAGAAAAGATAATCTATTTAATAAGTGGTGTTGGGGAAACTGGATATGGAAATGCAAAGGAATAAAATGGAATCTTTATCTTACACCATATACACAAAAATCAGCTTGAACCAGTTTAAAGACTTAAAAGTAAGACTTAAAACCATAAAACTCTTAGAAGAAAACATAGGGAAAATGCCTTGGCACCGGAATTGGCAATGATTATTTTGAGATGGCAGAGACAGAAAAGTAAATATAAACATGTGGGATGGCATTAGACTAAAAATTTCTGCACAAGAAACAAAACAATGAAAATAATTGAAAAAGCAACATTCAGACTAGGAGAAAATATTGGAAATCCATATATCTTATAAGAAAATGATTGATCTATATAAGGAATTCATACAATTCAATAGTAAAAAAATAAAAATAAAAAGTAGACAAAAACCTTGAAAGACATCTTTCAAAGAAGTCATACAAATAGCTGATATGTAAAAAAAAATGGTCAACATCAAAAATAATTAGGGGAATGCTGATTAAAACCTAATCTCACACCTATTAGGGGGGTTATCATTTTAAAAACCCTGAAAGATTTAAAAAATGTTAGTGACAACATTGAAATAATGTGTCAACCAAAAATATATATGGACACTTCTTTCTACTAAACAGCACAATGAAAAATACTCTAGTATAAAAAATTCCCCCCAAATAGTAGAAACAGATATTTTTCCAGCAAAGAAGACAAGCAAGTGGCCAATATAAACATGGAAGAATTCTAAACTTTATTAGTTATTGGGGAAATGCAAATCAAAACCACATCGTAATACTACTTCACACACTCTTGGACAACTATGTCTGCCCTCCTCTCTTAAAAAATAAAAGGATATTAACAAGTATTGGAGAGTATGTGAGGAGAAAAGAACTCTTACATATTGCTGGTGGGAATGTACAGCACCTATAGAAAGCTGGGAGTTTCTTAAAAAGTTGACTATAGAATTGCCATATGATTCTGCAATTCCTCTTCAAGTTATAAACCCAAGAGAACTGAAAGCATATATTCACAAAAAAATGTGTACACAAATGTTCCTAGTATTTTTCAAAAATGTCCCCAAAGTGTAAGTAATGCAAATGTCTACCAGTGGATAAGTAGAGAAACAAATATGATAAATTCATACAATAGCATATTATTCTGCCATAAAAACAAATGAAATGTGCTAAAATATGTATGAACATTATGTCATGTGAAAAAGTCAGTTACAAAAGAGTTATGATTCCATTTATATCCCATATTCAGAATAGATAAGTGCATAAAGACGGAAAATAAGTTAGTATTTGCCAAGAAATAAAGGGAGGGAGGAATTGGCAGTAATCATTAACTGAATTTCTATTTGGTGTAATGGACTGTTTTGGAACAAGAGTTTGGTAATGGTTGCACAAATTGTAAATGTACCAAATCCATGAAATCAGAAGAGTAATTTTATTGGTAGGAGAGACATAGGGGTTAGAAGAAAATCCCTTCAACATGCTCAGAATTTGAAATTTTACATATTTTCTCTTCATTTTTGGCCCTTTCTCTGTATTTTCTTTTATTTGGTTGTCACTGAAGACATAGACACTCTAGTTCTTATTTTTGTATGTGCCAGAATTTTCATGTTCTCATTTTAAAATTGCAAATATTTATAATAAACAGAATTACACAGAAAAAAATCAACATTTCTATAAAAATATTCTTACCCCCAAATCAAAATGAACTTAATATCTTTATATTTCACAAATAAAATGTAGCATTGATATTGTGGACAGGCACTTTGGATAGAGCAATACAGACAGAATACACAAATGTTTACCCTTAAGAAGCTTGCAATGTTGTGGAGAGAAGCTGACAATAAACACTCAAATAAGCTGAAAGAGGAGTATGTTAGATGGTGATAAGTACTGAGGAGAAATAGAGTAGTAAAAGTGTATAAGGCTTGGAGGAAGAGTAGCAACATTGGACAAACCTCCCTGTAAGTGTGAGTTAAGACCAAGATGGTAAATAAGAGAGTTGTGTGAAAAGCTGGAAGAAGAGTACTCAAGACAGAGGAACAGATAAGCACAGAGTTAAAGCTGCTTGGAATAGTCATGAAAAAGAAGAAGATTGTTTTGGCTAGAGTAGGTTATCACATATGGGCAATTAGTTTGAACTGAGGTCAGAGATGGAGTCCCAAGGACTCCACTGAAGAGCCTCATAGGCCAGTTTAAGGATTAGGGAATAAACTTGATAGCAGAGTTTAGGTCCAATATGGTAGGCAGAGTTTAAATGGTCACCAAATTTGGGAAAAATAGAGGCCAGTATCAATTTTGAATGTGAAAAGAGCAGTCTTGGAGCAAGGAGACTGGAGTCAGTAATAAAGTTTGGGGTAAAAAATGGAGTGAAACTCAGTCATTGCCTACTCTGTAACAACCCTGGATAATGCTATTGCTGTCTACACATTATCAAGTGAACAGACAAATTCTCTCTTCCAGCACTAGCCAGTCTCACTGATCATGATCTGGGTCAAAGGGGGGGGGGGGGGGCGACTGAAATGGGTCTACCGTTTATTAATTGATCTTTTTATCTACATGTGATTATTTGTGCAAGTATTTTATGAGCAGATAAACCCCTGCAACTAAAACATTGTTTTATGATCCTATAAGATCCAGAGTCCAGAGTCTCTTTTCCTGCTCTTGAGTTAATTTCATACTCTACCTGGCTACGGAGTTCAGGAAAAACAAACCTGGGTCATGGAACTGAAGCTTCTATCTGGTTTGGGAATGTTGCTTTGAGTAGTTCTTCTCTTCCTCACTCATAGAAAGAACAAGAAGACATTTCGGGGTCCTGTCAAAACAGATTAGAACAGAGCTGGGAATTTCTTGTGGGCCAGAAGTGACAGAAGAGAAATAAATTATTTCCTGAGCTGGTGACTCAGCCAATGACTCAGAATATAATGCAATCTGCAAAACGCAGGCATCTAGAAGGTGAGTTTTATTTTTCTTGCTGTACTAGTTGTGTATGGGTGTGTACAATACTCTATATGTCTAGTGTCTGAGAAAATAATTTGAACCTCAAAGATACTTGGAGCAGAAGACCTCTGAGTTAGATCTGTTACTTTTAGGCTTGGTCAATCTGTCTTCTCGTTTCTTCTCGTTCCCTTATGTGCCATCTACAAGGATATTTTAGCTTACTAAGATCTCTTCTATCATATGCTGGTTTTTCTTCCCCTCATTCTTTTTCCAGTGTGCTCTAATTTTATAATACTATCACTCTTTCTACATTTATTTTCTTCATTTTTTGTGTTGTTCATGAATGATATGCTTTCTGCATATTCTGGATTTTGTTTTCTCTACTCTAAACTTACCATTCAAACTTCTTGAGTGATCTCATTTCAGACCATTTTTTTCTGTATGTCCAAAAAAGTTACTTACTTCAAAAATAAGACCAGAAATTGTCACTTGAGAAGTGTGATATTTATATTCGAAAAAAAATTAAAAATCACTTTGTAGTATTAAAAACTAACACTCTCACACTGCCTACTCTGCATAAAAATTAAATAACACTTGTGAAAAATACATGACGTGGTGAATATTGCTTGTCAATACAATGTAATCTGCACTATTCGTATCAGTAGAGAAACTTGGCCCTGTTATATTTATGTCTCCAATAAGTGTATAAACTGTTATTGCTCTCCCAAATATTTCAAATTTTATTTTACTTCATTTGAAATAATTTTTAAGACTAAAATTGATTTTAGTTTTATGCAATGAGAGGACATAGTAAAGATTTTTAAAAAGACAGGAAAAGATTTACAAGCAGCAGATAATTGTAGGAGCCACGTGATAGGCTATTATAAGAAAGAAGGAATTAGAAAATATTGTATTATATATACTACCAAAAAGTCAATTATATTATTAGCTAAAAGATATTCAAGACTTCACCTGTTTCCTTTACTGGAAAAATATCTATGGTTGTATTGGGGGAAATTGCAAATGCTCATCTGTTAAGGGTCATGTGTAACGAAATGTTACATATTTTATTTTTCAAAAATTTTTTTCACACAGATACCACCATGTATTGATATCCCTCTGTGAACATATATTTTAACTGAAAAAACTAATTGCTTTTCTTTGTCGTTTGTTTGTTTGAGTTGGGATCTCACTGTGTCACCCAGGCAGGAATGCAGTGGCAGGACCATGGTTTACGGCAGCCTAGACATCCTGCGTTCAGATGATCCTTCAGATGATCCTGAATAGCTGGGCCTACAGGCCTACAGGTTCATGCCACCAAATTTGGCTAATTTTTTTTTTTAAGAGGTGAGGTCTCGCTATGTTGCTGAGGCTGATCTCAAACTCCTAGGCACCAACAATCCTCCCACATCAGCCTCTAAAGTGTTGGGATTACAGGTGTGAGCCACACACCTTCCCCATTATTTACAGGGAATATTTAGAATTCTGTTAGGTTGTTCTGTTATCTTCCTTTAAGCATGTCATTAAATTGCAGATAACCACTATAGATTGCAGAATAAGTGGAAACTCCTTAGTTACATAATTAAATGAATTTTAAAACATCAAAATGTCTTTAGTATATGAATTGAAACCTTGAAGATATTGTAGTTCAAACTAAAATATATATGTAGCGCACATTTTGTGTAGTAATGGAGATCTTGTTTTAACCTTTGACATCACAGAAAGTATATAAAATGAATTGACATTGCATATGATTCAAACAATATTAGATGCAGTTGAAATTATTTTTACACTATATAAATTTTAAATAAGTGCCATTTTATCACATAATTTTAGTTTGATTTCATTAAGCAGTTTCAAATTTGCAGTAGAAGCTACTTTCCAAAATTATACTGTGTTTGATAATAGTGATTGAGGGTGGTTCTTCTAAATCAGGAAGATTATAATCTTAGTACTGAGCTAAAAATCATCCTGTTGGTAGGATAGGTCAGGATTTACAGATTTTATTCTATTTTCCTTATAACTGGATCTTATTTAATTTTTAAGTTTTATTTGGCAAATAACAATTACATATATTTATGGGGTACAATATGATACTTCCATACATTCATTTATACATTACGTAATGATCAAACAATCTAATTAACATAATAATCACCTCAAGTATCATCATTTCTGTGTGGTGACAACATTTAAAATTTTCTTCTTTTGCTGGTTTGAAATATGCAATAAATACATTATTATTAATTATAGAACCATGCGTTGCTATAGAACACCAGAACACATTTCTACTGTATAACTGATATTTTACCTGTTGACCAATGTTTCCACTTTTTCTGTCTACCCATCTCCAGCCTTTAGAAACCACCATTCTATTTCTCCTTTTATAATTCTATTTTTAGAATGATCATGGTTATGTATACCATGGTGAAAAAAACTTACCATTACACTACTGGATCAAGATACATTTAAATATTTTAAAAGATATTTCGTATAGTACCAGATGGTGAACAATACAATGAATCACATTCCATTTTTACAAAATTTGTAAATTTATTCTTACTCTGCTTTGGTCCTTAGTTCTTCATAAATGATATATTTTAAATTATTTTTTATGATTTATTAAATATTCTTATTTATGTTCTGTTATGATTTTATATTCTGTCATGATTCAGTATTAGTTGGTTGTATGTTTCTAGGAATTTATTTCTTCTAGGTTATCCAATGTGTTGGCATAAAACTGTTCTTGGTGGTCTCTTGCTATCCTTCATATTTCTATGATATGATAATATTTCCTTTATATTTTCTGATTTTATTTGTGTCTCCTCTCCCTCTCTTTCTCTTTTAATTCATTTACACCTAAAGTGATTCTTAATAAATTAGAACTTACTACTGACATTTTCTTAATTTTGTGCTGTTCCTTTGTTCCTTTTTTTCAATCTTCGTTTGTGATTTGCTGTATGTTCCTTTTTTGAGTGATATGCTCTGATAACTTTTCTCTTTACCTTTTATGCATCTAATAGAGATGTTGTTCTTTGTGATTACCTTGCATATGACATTTTATAATTATAATATCCTAATTCAAGTTGATAATACCGTAACTTCAATGCAATACAAAAATTCTACACTTTCATTTCTCACATAAATAGTTGTAATATTAATGTTATAATTTACATCTCTATATATTATGTATCTTTCAACTACTTATAGCAAAAGTTATGTTAAATACATTTGTCTTTTAACTTTCTTAAGAGTTATACACACCACCACTTTTACAGTATTTAGAGTATTCTGAGTTTGATTTTACACACACACACACACACACACACACACATACACACACACACACACACACAGTATCAGGCATGCTGAAAAATGTATACACATTTTGAGAGATGTTGTATGTGTATTACTTTTTGAAGTTGAATTACGGTAGCAGTGTGTAATTGCAGAAGTCAGATGTGATTTATATTCATCTTTTGTTATCACTATATATTGAGTATTACAATTTTAATACAATTTTCTTTCTTTCTTACAATGTATACACATTTTTTGGCACTCTCTGTATATTTACCATTGAGTTTTATGCTTTTCTATGTTGTTATGTTGTTACTTATTGCCTTTGCTTAAACTCAAAGAACTCCCATTAGCATTTCTTGTAGCTGGTCTCAAGGTGATTAACTCTCTCAATTTTTGTTTGTCTTGAAATGTCTTCATCTCTTCTTCATTTCTGTCCCTTCTTTCTCTTCTTCTGGTTCTCTCATAATTCATATATTCATATATGTGATGGTGTTCCATAAGTGTTTTATGCTTTTTAAATCTTTTAAATGTTGTTCTTCTAATTAGCTAATTTCAAATGACCTGTCTTTGAGTTTACTAATTGTTTCTTCTGCCTTATCAAATCTGCTGTTGTAACTCTCTATTAAGCTTTCTAGATCTGCATTGTATTTTTTATCTCTAGGATTGTTTGGTTACTTTTATGGTTTCTATTTATTTATCAAACACCACATGTTGTTCATGGATTCTTTTCCTAATTTTATTTGGTTTCCTATTTGCAATTTCTCACATCTCATTGAGGTTTCTAAAGATAGTTATATTGGATTTTTTTCAAACAATCTATATGTCTCCATTCTTTTGGTATCAGTTATTGGATCTTTCTTAATTTTCTCTGGTAATGTCAGCATTGCCTTATTCTTTGTTTTCTATGTTTCTTGCATTGGTTTCTGTGCATTTGAAATACCAACTCCCTCCTTCAGTCTTTACAAACTGAGCTTCAGCAAGATGAAGTCCTATCCTATCAGGTCTTTGAGCATGAGATTGCCTTCAGGATCATAGATGAGTGGGGTTGAATTATGGTCAGTGGCTGATACTGGGTCTTCAATGGAATCTGTAGTTGGCAGACTTATTAGCAGGGGCTCTAGCAGGTGTGGATTCTATCTGATTCTTGCATGGACTGGACTTTCTCAAGGACCTTGATCTGTGAGACTAGTACTGTAGTAAAAATCTGATTCAGGTTTTGCATATAGCAGACCTGTTATCAGGTGCATCGATGGGCATGGTTTTCTCCCGGTCTCCAGGTAGGTTAATGTTGACTCACTGGGTGAGTTTCTGGGCTGGCCATACTTCCCAGACTGCAGCTAAGAGGGACTGAAATCAAGCCATAGGGTTGTTTCAGGGTCCAAGATTGACATCCTTAGGCCTACCTGAAGGTAACTTTATGGTTTCATCCCTTAAGGAAATCTCACTTTTTTTCTATATCTATTCTTTTCCAAAACACTCTTGTTTTTTGTTTGCTTTGTTTTGCTTTGCTCTCTGTTTTGTTTCCATTTCTTTCTTCTGCTTTTTGTTTTGCTTTGTTTTGTTTTGTTTTTGAGTCAAGGTTTTACTCTGTGGGCCCAGGCTGCATTGCAGTAGCAAAATCACAGCTCACTGCTGCCTCACTGGGCCAGAGTGACCCTCCTGGCTCAGCTTCCTGAGTAGCTGGGTCTACAAGTGCATGCCGCTTACTCAGCTAATTTTTTTTTTTTGAGTTGGAGGCTCACTCTGTCGCCCAGGTTGGAGGGCAGTGGAACACTCATGGCCACCTCAGTGTGGGCCTGCTGGGCTCCTGAGAGCTTTCCGCCTCAGCCTCCCAAGTAATCGGAACTGCAGGCCTGTGCTACCATGTCTGGCTCATTTTTAAAAATTTTATTTTATTGTAGAGATGAGCTCTCGTTAAGTTGTCAGGGCTGATCTTGAACACACAAGCTCAGGCAATTCACTCACCTCAGCCTCTCAAAGTGCTGGGATTACAGGCTGAGCCACTGAGCCTGTACTAATTTTTTTCAATTTTTGTGTTTGTAGTGATGAGATCTTGCTATGTTGCCCAGGCTGGTCTTAAACTCCTGGGCTCAAGTCATCCTCCCATCTCAGCCTCTCAAAATCTTGGATTACAAGTGTGAGCCAGTCTCTTCCTTATTTTTAATTCCTATGTATTCTAAACTACAATTATCTTCCATAAAATGATGATATATGAGTGTGGTGCAATAAAGAAGATTACACTAAACAGAACTTGGTTGTTTTCATCTAGAGTATTTAGGCAAATTTTCTCTTAATATTGGTTGTCTATCATTCTTCTGAGTGGAGTGCCCATTGTTGTGCAGATGATCCACAACCTATCCATAACTAAAAAAGAATAGAAAATGAAGATGTTAAGCTTCTCTTTCCATGTGTCTTTTAAAATATGGATGTCAATGTTCTTCATCAGTCAAGGGAAATCTTAAGGCTTAATTTGCCTTTGCCTAGTATTTCTAGCTATATTTTAGGTATTTTTTATATTATATTATAATATTTTATAATATGAATAAATATAATATTTATATTTTAGGTATATTATATATAATATGTGAATTTTATATTATATCATAATATTTTATAGTATAAATAAATGTAATATTTTATATTTTAGGTATATTCTAGCTATTGTTAAGAATATTTAGCTTTTCCAGTATAGGGCAAGACTTTATGTATCCAGCAAATGGCAAAAAACATATTAAAGCTAATGCTCAAATAATAAAAGCCTAGATAATAAATGAAGCAAGAACATTTACAAAGTAACCCCCAAACCTAATATTTCTAAAATGCTTATTTTTATTTTATTTCATTGTAATGATGTGATTTACTTATTTTCCACTTTTACTTTGTGTAGAATATTAAAGAACACAAAAGTAAATTTTTACCACTCTTTGTGTGCGATATATATATATTTGAATACTGGTTGTTTTCACTTTACATTTTTTGATAAATATGAATTTTCTTCATTTTTTTAATCATTTAAAAATTTTTATAATAAAGCTGTGGGGTACATTCCAGGGTTAGGTATATAAACATTGATCATGCAGGTACCCTTGTTGATGATGTGTGCCCCTCCATCCCCTAGCAGTTTCCCTCAATCCCCTTCCTCTGACAATTTTCCACTACTGCCAATCGCTTTCTTATAGCAGTCTAGTTGTTCAAGGTCAGCTTATGAATGAGAACATATGGAACTCAGTTCTATGTTTTTGTGATAAATCACTGAGTATGATCGACTCCAAATCCATCCAAGTTTCTACAAAATTCATATATTTGTCCTTCTTTATGGTGTCATAATATTCCATTGTGTATATGTACCACATTGTTAAAATCCAGTCCAGCTTCAATGGGCAACACATTGATTCCATGTTTTTGCTACTGTGAATAGAGCTGTAACAAGCATACGTGTGCAGGTATCTTTTTTGTAGAATAATTTGAGTTCCTTTGGGTATATTCCCAATAGGGGAATTGCTGGGTCATATGGAATGTCAGTTTCTAGTTCTTTCAGAAATCGCACACTGTCTTCCAAAGAAGTTGTACTAATCTGCATTCCCACCAGCAGTGTAGAAGCGTTCCTTTTTCTCCACATCCTCACCAGCATCTGTTGATCTTTTCATTTTATTTTGAAATGAACTTCAGAAAAAAAACCACTTTTACTACCATACCATTTTAAATGATTTTTCATTTTTTGTGTCTTTCATATTTCCTGTCTTTGACTATTTTAATCTACATGTCATATGTTAGCTCTCCCTTCTTCTGCATGTCTACAGTTTTTATCCATTTACTTTTCTTTTTTGTTGTTGTTATGGACTTAACCTTTACTAAGGTTTCTTCTTTCCTGTTTCCACAAATTTTCCATTCATTTCAATTCAATCATATTTTTAATTCCATATCTTTGATTTCTTATAAACATTGGTCTCTACTTCTAACTGCTTACCATAGTTTCATTTTGAAGTTGGAGAGATAAATGAAATTAGGTGAATAAGCATATGGTTGCCATTTAATATACATTAACTGGAAAGCTTCCTTTAAATTTGCATGCTCTGGTGTCAGTGTTCATTACTATGCAAATAATACTTCCCCAAGCTTTGAAAGAAAAGACTCCAAACTTGCTGATATAAGTTCCTGCTCCATCCCTTACCCTTCAAAATCAGTGTACCTTACCCTCTTTCACTGGCCAAGTGTGATCTGAGATTCACTCTGTCACAGTCCTCAACTATATTAGACAAGTATACCTAGGTATATAAAAAATTTATATTTTTAAAATTGTTCCATATTTTGGCAGTTTGTTTCTTTTTTGTTTTTTTGTTTTTGTTTGTTTGTTGGCACAACGTCTCACTTTATCATCCAGGTGAGAGTGCAGTGACACAATCACAGTTCACTGCAGTCTCCAACTCCTGGGGACAAGCAAACCTCCTGCCTCAGCTGTACAAGTAGTTGGGACTGCAGGCATGCACCACCTTGCTGGGTTAATTTAAAAAAGAAATTGTGGATATAGGGTTTCATGATGTCTCCTAGTTTTGTTTCTAACTTTTGACCTCAAGCGAACCTCACATTGTGGTCTCCCACAAGTACTAGGAATACATGTGTGAACTACTGTGCCCAACCTCTATTTTTTAACAATAGTAATTTATGCTATAATCTTTTGTGTTTTATTCTTGTTATAATCAGAAAATATTCTTTATTTTAAAAGTTTTTACAAGAAGTTTGGTTTTTAGGAAAATATTATTGATTATTTCTCAATTCTTAGCTTGAATGCAAATATTACAGAAGTTTTTTCCATTTAACAATTATTGAATTTTTCAAAATATTTCTTATTATTGATGATATTGATCATTAAAATTTTAATATTTTCCTTATCTAATGACATTTTCAGCTATATATTTGTATTAAGAGAGGATAAAATTTATGAATATTTCTCTTTAAAGTGTGAAGCAGCCGGGCTCAGTGACTCAGCCTGTAATCCTGTGCCTTGGGAGGTTGAGGTGAGTGGATTGCCTGAGCCCACGGGTTCAAGACCCGCCTGGGCAACTTGGAGAGACCGCATCTCTACAATAAATCAAAAATCACCCGGGTGTGGTAGCGCATGCCTGTAATTCCAGCTACTCGGAAAGCTGAAGTGGAAGGATCGCTGGAGCCCAGCAGGTCGAGGCTGCAGAGGCCGGAAGCGGCCACTGCACTCCAGTCTGGGCGACGGAGTGAGACTCCAACTTAAAAAAAAAAAAGGTATGAAGCAGGTGTCAAAAGACTACAGCTACACATACAAGTGTTGACAGATGAGTGCCTTTGCTATGTGTCTCTTCATCAGCTTTGAAGAAAACATTTCCTATATGTGTGTGTTTGCATTTTATTTTGAAAAGTATAGAAGGCGCAATGAAAGATCAATGAATAACATTGTTTATCCCAGAGAAACCTCTATTCCAAGTCCTCTCGTGGTTTCATTTACTATTTTAATATCTTTTGCCCCAAGGGGATGGGGGATATTAAATAACAAGCCTTATGATTGGTGGAGAAGAACTTTTGAATCTAATGTTTACTATTTTCACAAATGTGGTTCAGTTTGAACCAGATTAAAAAAAAAAAACAGAATTGTTTCAACTTTTTGTCCTCCTCCCTTCCTGACATTGTGCCTTAATTTTTAGTGAATTGATTCTCTTTATTTCTTTTTCCAGATTATTTTGAACAAGAAAATGTTCCATTAGTGTATTTTAGTCTGAATCTGCTCATTGTTTCACCTTTCTGTCATACTTTTACCTTAAACTTTCAGTGAACCTCTTTCTCAACTTCAACATACCTACATTTTTACATGGTTTTAAGTTGGATTTATCTTCCTAGCTGAAGTCTGCCATCTTTATTTTTACTTTAACTTCTTCCAGTTGTTATTACTCTGATTCATACTGTCTTTTGAATCTATGTAGAAAGTTCATTTGTGTGAAATCAATTTTATTATTAATATACCTCAGAACTTCTGATATGACTTCACTAACATTTAGTACTTCATTTCCAATGCTTTCATGTGATTTAGCCAAAAACTTCATTTAGTCATCAGTTAAAATTAATTCCCTCATCCCTTTTAATATGCTTGTCTTGCATATTTTATAAGCTGGCATTTTATTCTGAAAAAGGATGGAGATCCAATACAAGACCAATAACTGACATTGCCTATGGGGCGAAATTCTATTCTTTTTTCTCTTACGGCTTCATTTGTGTCTGAATTTCCTTTTCCACCAAGTGGTGTATGAAAGTAAAACAGTTCCTCTCATCTGTGAGATATTGTTGCACCAGATGGTTCTAATTCTCAGATATATGGGTGAGCATAAAACTCAGATAAATCTGTGAAAACATTTCAAATGTTTTTATTGTCTTTTCTTGACATTTCACCCCCATTTTTAATGAGTTGGCCCTTTTGGTTTATTGATAAATGTGAAGCAGTAAAAAAGAAGACCCATTAATGTATTTAAATTTGTACCTAATTATTGTTTCCTCTGTTTCTTATGCTTTTGTCTTTAGCTCTTTATGATCATCATCCTCATGCCAATATATAGACATTTTCACATGATTTTCTATTGCTACTTATTTATTCAATTGAAATCTTGGGGCATTGATTTGTTATTACGTTCTCCTATTATTACTTTTATTTTTCCTGTCATCTCAATCTATGCAGACAGACTTTTTCTAAGAGGCAAAATTTGGGACCCGTGTACTACTGCAGCTTTGGTGTTTTCAACTGTTTGTTGTGTTGGTTCTGTGCAAGATATGCTAAGGTCATTTAATTTAGAACCGCCTTCACTGGCATTTAATATAAACCAACTTAACCTGTATATTCTGTAGGACCAATGGTTGAATATTCTTTACTTCAGTGTTTGTGACTACTTTATATCTATAGAGACCACAATCATGAAGATTGACCACACATATTTAGAATCATACAAATAACTTCTTAAAGCTAACAAATCAAATAATAAAAGCCTAAATAATATCAAAATGAATTAAGACCATTTTCAAGACTCAACCGCCAGAACTAATAGTCATCTAATATTTTCCTGAATTAAGTAATGTACTCATTACCCCCTTTTTCTTTCTGAACACTATTCTCTGGACAAAAGGCAGCTTTTTTCAAGCATTATGTGTTTGAGGAGGGGGTACTGTCTCAGTGTGTATGTATTTAACTGTATTAAATCTCAGTAGATTTAACATTACATTCAAATTTTATAATAAATTTGAAATTTTATAAAGTTTCCATAATGCATGCAACAATCTCTCAATTTTATATTTCACATACTCTGGTACAAAAACATGGTACATTTTCTCTAGCAATACTTTATTCCCAATCTCTTTACATGATCAGTCTCTCAGTGTTTTTAAAATTGCCTGTCTTGTCATCCATAGGCCATCTGTTGACTCACCTGTCTCCTGGATGTTTACTCTTTCCTATCCAGATTTTGGATGTAAACTCCTACCATGTAAATTTCTCTTCATTGTTGTTATCCTAACCCCACCCTTTTCCATTTTTTTTTCTTTTCTTGCATTATCTTCCCTGGTAATATTGGTTGCTTCTTTTTTCCCAGAGATTAACATAGTTTTACCATAATTTTTGTGAAGTGAGAGGGATTGGGCTGATAGACACTGGTTTCCATTTTCTATGTATTTCTTAAAAGATTCATTAATGTTGGACATCTATTACATATAATAAGTTAAAGGGGCCCTTACTATGCAATGATTAGTTTCCCAAACCATGTGAAATAAGAGAAGACTCAAAACATGCTAAATGAAGTTACTCACTCCACTGTCCCGACAAGCACTACATAAATTCAGATGTCAATCTTTGATCAGTATTGAAGTTGAAGCTCACTTTTTCACTGCCCTTATCACATTTACTAAATATTTTTAGGCACACTAGGATTTAAATATAATTTTCTAACTGTATTTTTTTTACAATGATATTTTTGGTGTATTTATTGACATACTGAGTTTGCAAAATACAGTCTTTTTAAATGTTGTAGAAGGATTTATATATTAAATGAGGTTCAATAATAATCGATATCTCAATTCTGAATTTTATTTATGAGAAGAACATGAGAAGTGTTTACCCTAGGATGTTACCAAAAGACTGCTTCTTACAACATTTATATGGTCATTTAAAGTTTAACACCAGCACCCCCCTTGGGTCCCCTCCCACTGTGGGAGCTTTACTGACTTCTCAATAAGTCTTGCTTTGTAAAGAAAAAAAGAAAAAAGAAAGAGAAAGGTTTAATACTTTTTCCTTTTCTTTTTTAATTTTAGATTTAGGAGGTACACACGCACATTCATTACATGAACATATTGTGCAGTGGTGGGGATTGGATCTCAGGTGGCCCATCCTCAGATAGTGCAACCTTGTGCCCCGTAGTAGTTTCTGAAACTCAACCTGCCTCTCCCTCTCCCCATATTGGTGTTCCCAGTGCCTATAATTTCCATCTTTGTTACCATTTAACTTTCACATATGAGTGAGAACATGTGGTGCTTGGTTTTCTGTTTCTGTATGTTCATCACAACACAATTCACAATTGCAAAGATGCAGAATTAACCTAAATGCCCATCAACTGATCAATGTATAATGAAATTGTGGTATATATACACCATACTAACTTCTCTTCATTTCTGTTTTCCCATATTTCATTCTTTCCACTTTTTTTCAGTCCATACCAGTTGCTGTCTGTAATATTGGCTTTTTCTGTGTTCCAGGTGCCTGTCTAATTTCATTCTGAATTTCCTAAAATGAGGGATTTAGGCTGAATGCCATGTGTATCCCATTCTACCTATTTTTTCTAAAAATATTTATTAATTTAGGACCTCTGTCATGTTCCAGGTTCAAGGGGTCATTACAATTGATATTTTCCCAAACTTTATGAAATGAGAAGAGACCACACATGCTGAAATAAGTTTCTTCCTCCATTGTCTGGCCAGATAGTGTATACATTCAGATGCCATTCTTTGATCAATTGTGAGATTTTGGCTCATTCTTCCACTGCCCTTGATCATATTTACCAAATGTTCTCAGGTATAAGTGTTGTATTTTTTTTCTGACTTTATGTCTTTCTAGTCATAGTAAAAACATTTTTTGTATTTTTAATGACAAAATTATTAAATTCTTAAAGTGTAATTCTTTTTAAATGTTATAAAATTAATATTTTTTAAAGGGTCATTGCTGGTATATGTCTCAACTTTGAAATTTGTAAATAAAATGAGAAGCCATTGCTCTACAATATTCCCAAAATGTTTTTCAGTAACCCCTGTCATAATCATGGAAAGTTTAACATCATTTTAAAATGATATTTTTTATTAAACATTTATTTTCAGAGGTAATGTAATTTCCTAAATATCTGTTCAAAATATGTCAAAGACTTAATCTGTGTACTACTGTATATGGTGCTTTTACTGTGTTTACACTGAATAATTTAAACTCAATTTCTCATAAAGGTATATTTATTTGCATTTTATTCTGGGAAAAAAGAGAAGGAGAAAAAAGAGAAATGAATGATATTAGGCATCCTATAGAAATCTACTGGTGTTGTTTTCTACCACATTTCCTTTTGTACCAAGTCGAGGGTGGATGCTGTAAACATTGACTCTGGTTACTGAATACCTTTGGGAAACAGATTGTTTCAGTTTCCAGAAATACGGGTAAATTTGAACCACCAAATAAAATATGAAGGATTGTAAATTTTAGTTCTTCTTTATTCTTGATATCTCTCTTCATTTTGAATACCCTGGTTCCTTGTTTCTTTTATTTTTCAGATATAAAAGATATGAAAGGAGTCATAGGCAAGTCCCAAAAATGTATTTCATTCTGTATCTAATTATTGTTTCATCTGTCTATTATGCTTATGTTTTTAAAGCTCAATCATCATATTCTTCATCTCCAAGACACATATTTTTATGTAATTTTTTTCTTATCTTGCCTTTCAAACTGAAGTTTAGCATTTTTACTTGTAATTCAATATCACCCATTAATGCCTAAAACTTGCATTAGAAATACATTCAATGAACACAGAACCTTTGGAGCAAATAAATTTCATCAATAGAATATTGGTGAAGCTTTGGAATTTTGAGTTTTGGATTTGGAAGTTTCTTTTTTTCTTCTTCTTTCTTCTTCTTTTTTTTTTTTGAATTAGAGTCTCACTCTGTCGCTAGGGCAGAAATGTAGTGGCATGCTCACGGTCACCGCGGTCTCAACCTGCTGGTCTCAGGTGATCCTTCTGCTCCACTCTTCCAAGTAGCTGGAACTACATGCATGTGCCACCATGACCAGCTAATTGTTTGATTTAATGTAGAGATGAGGTCTCTCCATTGTGCCCAGGCTGTTCTTGAACCCGTGGGCTCAGGCAGTCCTCTCTCCTGCACCTCCAAAAATGCTGAGATTACAGGTTTGACCCACTATGCCCCGCCTGGAAGTTTGTTATCAAGAAGGCTCAGATCATTTGATTCAGAGCTTCCTTCTCTGCAAAGTAATAGCTTGTGTCTGTTCCTTCTAAGTGTCAGAGATAAAATAAACTTCACCTCAGCATAAGTTAAAATGCAAACACAAAAGCAATCTGGTTACATAGTAATTAAAAAATGTTTGAATAATGCAGATGCTCTGGAACCCGCCTTGTACTTCCTTAAGGCACAGTTGTTCAGTTAGTGATAATTCAGTGTTTGTGGGGACTTAAAACAACAGGACTGTTGCAATAATTAGAAGTTACAGGATATAGTTATTATGAGACACAGAAATTACCAAAGCTAACAAATTGAATATTAGTAGCCTATGAAATGTTGAACTTGGTCAAGAAAAATTTTAAAGATAACCACCGAACCAATAGTCCTAAAATCTTACCTCACTTCAGTAAATTCAATGATTCTATGTTTCTTTTAATTGTATGGAGGATTTTCTACAAAAGTGAGCTCTCAGTCACTGATTTTGCGTGTTTGCTTGTGTCTTTATCTGCTTCCCGAGAGATAGAATTTTAAAAATAAAAATGGAAAAAATTGAATTTTATGCAAGGAGTTTTTTCATAATATTTACATTAATTTTTCTGCTTTATTTTTCAGAAAAACATCGGAAACCAATTGGTAAATATTTTGACAGCATGCTTTTTTCTCAAGTCCTTTAAAATGACTGCCTTGTTGGTGACTAGCATTCTTTGTCTTTTTACTTACAGTCCATTCTTTGCCTCACCCTTCTGGATGTCTACTCTTTCCACCCTATGTTTTTTATTATAGATCTCTCCCATATTAGGCTCTTTGCATTTGGTTTACATCACTTCCCATTTTTTTTCATTCCAAACCACTCATTCCCCAGAAATATTTGCTTCTTCTGACTTACAGAGCCTTGTCACAGTTTCACTAGGAAGTTGGTGAAACAAAGGATTTGGTGGTAACAGATACATAGTTTTCATTCTATGTGTACGGTGAAAAATCCAAGCTAAAGAACTCTGATTCTAACAAGTTCTAGGGTCCTTTATTATCTAATTGACGCCTCACTGAAGCTTGATTGGTAAGAGAATATTCCAAACTTGCTATCCAATGTGTTTTCAAAGATTGCATAAATTTTGATGTCATTTATCAGTCAGGTGTGAACTTGAGGCTCATTCTTCCACTGATCTTGAACATATTATGCAAGTGCTATGTGTACAAATATTTATTTAATTTTCTGTCATCATTTTTGAAACTTCAATTTTTTTTTAACTTTAAAAATTTTTTTATTTTAAAATTGTGGGGTACATTTCAGGATTAGGTATACAAATATTCACTGTGCAGTTGCCCATGTTGATTAGGTGTTCTCCTCCTCCTACAGGCAGATTTCCATTACTGTCAATCCCACCTCCCACATCCCCCCTCCCCTCTGCAGTTTCCCACTACAGTCAATCCTTTTCTTTTAGTATTGCAGTGGTTGTTCAAGGTCAACTTATGAGTGAGAACATGTGATACTCAGTTCTTTGTTTCTGTGAAAGATCACTCAGTATTATAGACTCTAATGCTACAAAGTTCATGATTTTATTCTTCTTTATGGCTGCATAATCTTCCATTGTGTATCCATACCACATTTTTTTTAATCCAGTTCTCTTCTGATGGGCAACATAGTTGGTTCTATGTTTTTGCTATTGTGAACAATGCTGCGATAAACATACGTGTGCAGGTATCTTTTTTATACAGTGATTTGAGTTCTTCCAGGTATATTCCCACTAAGGTATTGCGCTGAAAAGAAAAAAATAAACAGCCCCATTACAAAGTGGGCAAAAGATATGAATAGACAGTTCTCAAAAGAAGACATGAGTAGCTATCAGATACATGAAAAAATGTTCAGCCTCATTAGTCATCAAGGAGATGCAAATTAAAACTATACTGAGATATCACCTAACTCCAGTCAGAATGGCCATCATCAATAACTAAAAAAATTACAGATGCTGGAGAGAATGTGGCAAAAAGGGAGCACTTCTACACTGTTAGTGGGAGTGCAAACTAGTACAGCCTCTGTGGAAAACTGTGTGGCAATTCCCAAAAGTTCTAAAAGTAAACTTCAAATTTTTATTATTTCTAGATTCTATTATTGACTCAAGAAAAGTTCACTGATAGTATGTCTGTCAGATCTGAATATTTTTATGTCAGTGACAAAAGAAGCATTTATGCTAGAATGTTACCAAAATATTTTTTCAATAATACTGACACAATTATTAAAAATTTGCATTTTAATGACATTTTAAATTATACTTTTGTTTTTAAAAGAAATGCAACATAGAAATATATCTCTTTAATTTATGTAACAGAACTCCTATGACTACAGTTACAGACAGAATATTGAACAAATAAATCCTTTTTGCTTTCTCATCTATGTTTGAGTATTTCTTTTATGTATAGTTGTTTGTTTGCATTTTATTCTGCAATTGGTTGGAGTCCAATGTAAGTACACTGATTGTTATTGTTTATACCAGAGGAAGCTCTATTCTACCTCTTTTATTGTTTAGGTTGTATGGAATTAAAACAACATTACCTCTCATGGGTTAGATAGCCTTTGAAACATGGTTCAAACTCTCAAAAAATTGGGTCACTTTGTACCAAAGAGGAAACTATGGTAGTGCTTTCAAATTTTTGTGATCATCCCTTCCTGGTATTATGTTTTCATTTTCAATGAGTTGATCCCTCCTTTCATTCTATGGATAGTATGAACAGAGGAAAGGCAAGTTCATTAGCATGTTTTAATGCTGACCCTCTCATTGTTTCATATGCTTCTGGGACCTTTGTCTTCAGCTGTCAAAGTTTAGTCTCCTCATCTCAAGAGTACACATATTTTCACATGATTTTGTCTTTTTATTTTTCTTCTGAACTGATCTCTTCATTTGCTATTCAATGTTCAGTATCATTGCATCTTTGCTTAGTCCTGTTGTTTCAATCAATGTAGATAGATTCTTTACCTAGTAAATTTGATTAATTTTGTATCATGGCATGTTTGTCATTTTCAAAGTGCCTGAAAATACTTCTGTGCAAGGTGTGCATATACATATATTTTTTTTTCAGGACAGCTGATTTAGAAGCCACTTCTTGCCATTTAATATTTTATTTCCCTACCTTTCATATGATTTAATTCAAATGACTTCTATGGAATTATGATAAAAACAGAAAGTGACATTATATACATTATGTGTACATCATTTGTCAAAATGTTACTAAAAGCATACAGAAACCTGACTCTAGGAGAAGTTGTTAGTATTCTCAATTCAGTTATTGCATTGCTTTATACCACATAGCTATAGTAATAACAAGATTTGAGTACTTGTATTTGAATATTCAAATAACCCATTAATGACCTGAACAGTACAAATCCACATAATGTGAAAATGACTCAAGAACATTTTTAAAAAGTAAGCACCAGGAAGAATATTCCTAAAGCACTTCCCTAGAATACTAAACTATTCATTTCCACCTTTTAATTACTGAACATTTTTCTTTAGACTAAAAGTAGAGTTCAGTCAACATTGGTGCATTTATGAGTGTGCTTGCAATGTGTCAGTATGTGTGTGTGTTTGTGTGTGTGTGTATGTTCATCAGCATCTTAACTGGTTTTATATTACTTTAAAATTTTTCAGTAAATTTGACTTTTCTTTGCATTCGTTTTCAGAATATTCACAATAAAATTTTCCATTTATGTTTCAGGTGAACTGATGGCCATATCTGGTAATTTTCTCTGACAACCTTTTGATCCCATAGCCCTCTAAATATACACTTTTCTGGTGTCTTTAGCATTGTCTACCTTTGTATCTTCATGTTGTCTGCTGTTTCCTCCTTCTCCTGAATGTCTACCCTCTTCAACTTTTCAATAAAGACTTTCCTATATTAATTCTCTGCATTCTCTTTGCCTACCTCTATCTTTTCTTTTCCCATTTATTTTTCTCAATCCATTTCTTTCACTGCACGTAAGCATGAGTAGTTCCTTCTTCCAGAGACTTACTCTAGTTTTATTGTGAACTTTGTGATAAGATGAGGGATAAGACTGATTATTTGTATTCTGCATGTATTTTCTCAAATTATCTAATGCATCTGTCACGCATTCCAAGTTCCTGAATTGCGAATTCCCCAAACTATGAGATGCGAAAAGCTTCAGACTTGCTGCATCTGGTTTCTTCCCTATTGTCCATTCAAAGACAGTTTGAGACTCACTCTTCCACCTCCTTGGATAATGTTTTACACATTTTCCCAAATACCCAAAAAGTTTGCATAATTGTTCTGCCTTCTTTTTCTACTAAATAGTCATTCTTTTTTTTTTTTTTTTTTTTGCATTTATGTTGATACCATCACCTTCTTTTCAACATCCAATTTTTAAAAAATTGTGAAACAGATTTTTTTCTTACAGGTAATTGACATCACCTCTCAATTTTATATTTTATGAGAAGAACATAAGAAGCATATTATTTTCCAGAGATAATACTAAAAGACCCTGATAACTTAATACAATTACTAAGAGGTTCATATTCATCATTTTTAATGATGCTTTAAACATTTTTTTTTTTAACATAGAAAATAGTAATTAAGAGCCAGGCTCAGTGGCTCAGCCTGTAATCTCACGTTTTGGGAGACTGAGGTGAGTGAATTGCCTGAGCCCTCGGGTTTGAGACCCACCTGGGCAACTTAATGAGACCTCATCTCTACAATAAATCAAAAAATCAGCCAGGCATGGTAGTGCGTGCTTGTAATTCTGGCTACTCGGAAGGCTGAGGCGGAAGGATCGCCAGAGCCCAGTGGGTTGGTCGAGGCTGCAGTGGCCGGTAGTGGCCACTGCACTCCAGTCTGGGTGACAGAGTGAGACTCCAACTCAAAAAAAAAATAGTAATTAGGGATATATCTCTTCGATGTATGCCACAGACTCCATTATGAGTAGTGCTACAGGACTCACGGCAGTCTAGGCCTTCTAGGCTCAGGCAATCCTTCTGTCTCAGCCTCCAGAGTAGCTGGAACTACAGTCATTCACCATTACACATGGATAATTTTTTCTTTTTATTTTTTTACAGACAAGATCTCACTATGTTGCATAGGCTGATCTTGCATTCCTGGGATCCAGCAATGCTCCTGCCAGAGATTACGGGCATAAATGCTGAGATTACATGCATGAGTCATCACACCCAGCCTCAATAAATACTTTTCTGGTCTTCCTTAGCAAATTTTCATAATCTGTTTCATGTATGCATGCTAGTCTGCATTTCATTCTAAAAAAAGAAAAGAAAAAATCAAAGAAAGACAAATGATTGCTAATCACACAAGGAGTCCATTTTTGCTTTATCTCCTTGTGTCATTGGGAATCTTTATTTATTTATTTTTTTGCCCAAGGAGTTAGGATATGTAAACAACATTGCCTCTGCTTAGTGAGATGGCTTTCAAAAATATATGATTTCAACAGTAAACTAAGAATCATAAAATAAAAGAGTTTCAAATTTCTGTCCTCCCTTTCAGATATTATGGCTCATGTTCAATGAATTGCTTCATTCTTTTATTTTCCAGAACCAAAGAATCAGAAAGAAGGAAAGTTTCAATAATGTGTTTTATTTCATACCTAGT
The DNA here is from genome assembly GCF_000164805.1 of Carlito syrichta. NCBI lineage: Eukaryota > Metazoa > Chordata > Mammalia > Primates > Tarsiidae > Carlito > Carlito syrichta. Next base: position 177,618 of record NW_007247451.1, read on the forward strand.
CATTGCTTCATTTGTTTCTTTTTACTCTATCTTTAAACCTCAATAATCATATTCTTCCACTCCAAAATTATTTTATTTTGCATTTTTGTTCTCCTTATATGCTCTCCTCCTTATATGGTCTTACAAGTTTGCATCTTTACTTGATATTCAATTGTGTCCTCTATTAACCTAGTTTATCTGCCCTCTAGTATTCAAGGAACACAGATCCTTTACCTCAAATAAATTTTTATTAATAACATGCACATGAAGTCTTGATATTTTAAAAGTTTTTGATGTGAAACTTTTCTCCAATAAAGCACAAGTTATGTGTTTTATAACTTTTTTTCTGCAAAGTAACACATGTAACTTCCTAATATTCATTTCAGGTAACAAATGCTTCACTCAAGCATGTGTTAAAAAAAAATCTAATCCAGTAAGTTTAGGTAGTATTCAGTGGATAAAAATACCGTGAGGAAATGGCAGGCACATACCCTTTATTGTCTTTAGGTTGCTAATATTCACTTATTCTGTTTGTGATGACTTTATACAACATATCTGCTTAAATAATGAGAATAAACCATAGAGATTTAGTAGCATCCAAAGAAATGATGAATATAAACCAAATATTAAATATCTAAATAAGGTCAAAGAAGTCCAAGAACCTTTTAAAAAGGTAAACAGTAGAGCTGCAACAAACATGTATGCTGCCCATCAAAGCTGGACTGGAAAAAAATGTGGTATATATACAAAATGGGATATTGCACAGCTATAATGAAGGACAAGCATATTGACTTTGCAGCAACTTGGATGAATTTGCAGTCGATCATACTCAGTGATCTATCACAGAATCAAAGAATAGAGTACCATAAGTTCGCACTCATAAGTGGACCTTGAACAATTATAATACTATAAGAAAGGGATTGGCAGTAGTGTGAAACTGTCAGGGGAGGGGTAGTGGGATTGGCAGTTGAGGGAAACTGCGAGGAAAAGGAGGGGCACACCTCATCAACAAGGTTACCTGCATAATCAATGTTTGTCTATCTAACCCTGAATTGTACTTCACATCTTTATAATAATAAAAACAGAAGAAAAAAAAGGTAAACAAGAAGGAAATATTTATATAATTTTGCTTAATTCTTTAATGCACTCTATTAGGTCCCTTTGCATATTTTGAAGAATATTCTTGAAAAAATTATACTCTCAACACTTTTTGTCTATATGTATATGTGTACACAGGTATTTATTTGTGCTTGTGTGTTTATCTGCATCCAGACAAAATTAATTTTAAATAGAACATTTTCAGTGGATATGAATTTTCTTCTTGCTTCTTTCCCATGATATTTACATTGTTTTTTCCATGTTTTTTCTGATGAAGGTGTGAAAAACTTGGTAAATTTTCTTATTTTTATTCCCAGAAGCCTTTAAAATGAGTATATTCTTGGTGCTTTTTATATTCTCACCTCTTTTTAGCTACATGCTATCTGTTGACTTTCTATTCTCTTGATGTCTCCTATTCCCATCTCAAATTTGTTGGTTTTGACCTTTTCACACAGTAAAAATGTCTCTTTCTATTTCTTTACCTCCCTTCTTTCTTTCTGATTTCTTTTCGTTCCATATTTAGATAAAGGGGCACATAGTTTCATATATATATGTATATGTATATATATAAAATACACATACACATGGTTCATATATATATATACACAACACACACATATGTGTATGTGTGTGTGTGTGTGTGTGTGTGTGTGTGTGTGTGTGTTTCTGAAAAAGTTCAAAATTAAGAACTCTGCCTCTTATTCAAGTTTCTGGAGGTCATTACTATGTAATAGATACTACACCAGATCTTCAGAAGACTACAACCATAGTGAAAAAGTTTTTTCCTTCATTGTTCTGTCAAAGATTGTTCAAAATTCAGGTGGCATCTAAAGCTTTTGATTATATTACATATATGAATATATATATATATATATATATGCACACACACACTTCTTTCAAAACGTAGTATATTTCTTCTGTTTGCATTTTGTTGGCACAGTAATGTACTCTTTAAAATGTAATTCTTTTTACATTTTCAGGAAATATTTTAATGAATGGTCATTAATAATATATGTCTTAATTTTGAAGCTTTATGTGAATGAAAAGACACATTATGGGACATTTAAATACTTTATTAACATGATTAAAGCAATAAAATTTTCACAGTCTTCATTTCTTTTTTATTTTTAAAAATTTTTTATTTTTAATTCTTATGCATACACAATAGTTGTATATATTAATGGGGTACATGTGAAGTTTTGATACTGACATACTATGTGTGAGGATTAAATTAAGATTATTGAGAATCTATCACTTCGATCATTACCACTTCTTTATGTTGGAAATCTTTCAACTCCACTATTTTAGCTGTTTTTAAATATACAATAAATTATTTTTACCTATCATTGCCCTATTGTGATGCTGAATCTTACGTCTTTTTCACTGTCTCTAATGTATTTTTGTATCCATTAACCATCCCCTTTTTATCTTCCATCCAGCTACCTTTTCCAGCCTCTCATAACCATCATTCTATTCTCTATCTCCATGAGTCAATTGTTTTTAGTGCCCACATGTAGGAACATGTGATATTTGTCTTTCTGTGTTTGCCTTATTTCACTTACCATTAGATATTCTCCAGGTCCATCCATGTTGTTGCTAATGCTAGGATTCCATTCTTTTTATGACTGGTTAGTATTCCCTTGTACATATGCCACATTTTCTTTATTCATGCATTCATTGATGGATACTTAAGTTGATTCTGTATTTTGGCCCTTGTGAATAATGTTGCAATACACATGGAAATTAATATATGCTTTTGATATACTGGTTTCTTAATTTTGCATTTATTTTTTAGCATTTTGAAAATTTTCCATGCTGTTCTCCATCCTGTCTGTATTAATTTACATTCCTACCAACTGTGTATGAGGGCTCTCCTTTCTCCACATCCTTGCCAGCATTTGTTATTGCATGTCTTTTTGATAAAATCCATTTTAAATGGGGTAAGATGATATCTTACTGTAGTTTAATTTACCCCTCTATGATGATTAAAATGCTCAACATTCTTTATTGTTAATGCTATTTTTCAGCTACATTTTTGTTTTCAGAAGGACTGTCACTGAAGGCTATATCTTCTCAATATAGTTTAACAGTTTTTGCAATGCGAGTGCTACAGATAGAATTGTGGACACATGGGTGCTTTTACTGCCTGCTTCTTCATTAAATTTTTTTTAAATTGGGATCTTATTCCATTGCCCAGACTGGAGTGCTGTGGCATACTCCGGGCCACCACAGCCTCGACCTGCTGTTCTCCTTTGATCCTTCTTCCTCAGCCTTCCAAGTAACTGGAACTACAGTCACGCACTACCATGCCCGGCTAATTTTTTATTTATTGTAGAGATGAGGTCTTGCCAATTTGCCTGGGTGGGTCTCGAACCCATGGGTTCAGGCATTGCACTTGCCTTGGCCTACCAAAGTGCTGGGATTACAGGCTAAACCACTGATCCCAGTCCATTAATTTTTGATAGCCTCTCCTGGAAAAAGAAAAACAAATGATTGTCATTGTTTTTCTCACAGGAAGTCCTATTCTAACTTCTTTCACAATGTCTTTTTCAATTTAGTTATATTTGTATCTAGGGGTTGGAGCAGGTAAAACAAAATTCTCTGTTGATGAAATGGCCTCAAAAATAAGTGGATCAAATTGTCCAAAGTTAGTCAATTAGAAACACAGAGTAAACTTTAATAGGGTTTCTAATTTCTGTTCTCTTCCGTTCTTGCTATGTAATTTTCTTTTTCAGTGAATGGTTTTTTTTTTTCCTTTTGTTTTTTTAGATAAGAATAATCAGAAAAAAGACAAGTCTCAATACTGGGTTTTACTCTATATCTAGTTATTATTTCACCTCCTTCTTGGACTTCTGTCTTCTAAGCTCAAAGATTATATTCCTTATCTGTAACACACACTTGATTTTACATTACTTTTTCTCATTATGTGATAGTTGACCTGAAGTCTGCCATCTTCACTTGTAATTCTTTTTCCCTCACTAGTATTGCTTTCATTTGCATTGTGTTATATTCAGTGATGATCAATTTTTTTTCTAAATGGGTAAAGGGTTAATGTGCCCCTCTCTCTATGCATATTTGTTTACATTTTATTCTGAAAAAGAAGGCCCAAAGAAGCAAATGGTTGTCATTGCTTATCTCACAGGCAGTTCTATTCTAACTTCTATCATATCATTTCCAATTTAGTTACTTTTGCATCTAGGAAAAGAGTTTGTTAAAACACATGACCTTTGTTTGGTCAAATAGCCTTTGTACATATGTGACTACAAATTGTCCAAAGTTTGAATCAATTTGAGCCACTAAGTAAACTATTAAAGGGTTTCAAAATTCTGTTCTCTTTCTTTCCTGCTATGTTATTTTCATTTCAATGAATTGGTTTTTTTCCTTCCTTTTGTCTATCAGATAAGAATGATCAGACAAAAGGCAAGTCCCAATAATGTATTTTATTCTGTACTTATTTACTGTTTCATCTCTTTCTTGTACGTTTGTCTACTAAACTCAGAGACTGTCTTTCTTAACTCCAACAATATTTATTTCTACATGACTTTTTTCTTGCTATATATTTGAACTGAAGTTTAGCATCTTTACTTTTAATTCAGCTTCCTCCTCTAGAACCTATATATATTCAGTGATGACAGATTCTGTATGTCCAATAAATTGCATTAATTGTTCTGTGAAATTTGATATTTTAAAAATTTCTCGTGGAAAAATTTTGTTTGAGACATATTCAAGTCATTTTATTTGGACCTCAATTTTCTGAAAATTAATACCTCATGTCTCTTCTCTTCAGATGATTTACCTAAGTGAAAGCACAAGTTAAGATATAAACTTACATATAATAAAGATTATGTAGTAATCAATGGACAAAATGTTGTGAAAAGTGGTACCTAGGAGTATAACCATACACTTCCTCAGATGCAGTAGTTCCCTATTCCCTAACTCAGTATTTGTGATGACTTGATGCAATTTGTATACAAAATAAAGAAAACTGACTGCACAAGTTTAGTAACATTTATAGAACTTATGAAGATAAACGTACTGAAAAATAGAAGCCTAAATAGTGTCCAAAGTCATCAAGACTATTGTTACAAAGGAACCACCAGCACTGATATTTCTAAAATCAATCTCAATTTTTTTTTTGAGTCAAAATCCCACTGTGTTGCCCAGGCTAGAGAGCAGTGGCAGGTTCACGGCCACCTCAGCATGAATCTGCTGGGCTCAAGCGATCCTTCTGACTCATTCTTCCAAGTAGCCAGACCTACAGGTGTGCACTACCATGCCTAGCTAATTTTTTTTATTTATTGTAGAGATGACGTCTTGCCAAGTTGATGAGGCTGTTCTCAAACTCAAGGGCTCAGGCAGTCCTTCTCCTCGGCCTTCCAAAGTGCTGAGATCACAGGCTTGAGTCATCATGCCCAGTTGTGTCTCTTCCTTCCAAGTGACTGAGATAAAATAAACTTCACCTCAGCATAAGTTAAAATGAAAACTCAAAGACAAACTGGGTACATAGTAATTTCAAAAATGTTTGAATACAGATGTTCAGGAACCCACTCTGTACTTCCTTATGGCACAGTTGTTCAGTTAGTGAAAATTCAGTGTTTGTGGGGACTTAAAACAGGACTGTTGAAATAATTAGAAGTTACCGGATATAGTTATTATCAGACACAGAAATTACCAAAGCTAACAAACTGTATATTAGTAGCCTATGTAATGTCAAATTAGGTCAAGAAAAATTTTAAAGGTAACCACCAGGACCAATAGTCCTAAAATCTTACCTCACTTCAGTAAATTCAATGTTTCTATGTTTCTTTTAATTGTATAATGAATTTTCTACAAAAGTGAGTGCTCAGCCACTGATTTTGTGTGTTTGTGTCTTTATCTGCTTCCTGAGAAACTGAATTTTAAAAATAAAAATGGAAAAAATTGAATTTTATGTGAGTTATTTTTTCATAATATTTACATTAATTTTTCTATATTATTGTTCGGAAGAACATCAGAAACCAGATGGTAAATATTCTGACAGCATTTTTTTCTCAGTTCCTTTAAAATGACTGCCTTATTGGTGACTGTAACATCCCTTGTCTTTTTATTTACATTCCATCCTTTGCCTCACCCTTCTCCTGGATGTCTACTCTTCCCATCCTATTTTTTTTTTTTTTAGTATAGATCTCTCCCATATTAGGTTCTTTGCATTTAGTTTCCATACATTCCATCACTTCCTATTTTTTTTCATTCCAAACCACTCATTCTGTGGCAGGATTTTACAGAGAGAGTCGGGACACGAAGGCCAGGAAGCAGGTTCAATCATGCCAGCATCAGCTTAGTGAATTTACATCCAAAGACTGAACTTTTTGCCTTTTATACAATTTTAGCTTCTTTGTCCCCCCAATAAAGCTTACATATTAGTAACATATAGGCAAATTGGGTATTTCATAGCTCAACGTTACAGCAGAGTTACACATGTGCACTACAGATTGGAGTTACATTCCTTTTTAATATAAATCATCCAAGAAAGTTTTTATCTTATGGTGCTAGAAGAACTCTTTCATTATTTTGGGAAGGCTTTTATCTTACTGTACTGGGTGGGGGGATCTACTCTGTCCTGGGAAGTCCTTCATCTTTTTAGGCTTGGGCGCAGGGATCCCTGCTTCATCCCCAATTTTGATGCTTGAATTCCTTTTTAGGGTCATAAAGTATCACTTTGGCTTAAGGGTTTGTGCTTCCATAACAGCATTATATGCATTGCTGTTTTTCTTTCAACCATGGCCTCAATGAAGCTGGAGACAGACTTTATAGCTAAGGGAGCTAGGCAGGGAAGGATTGGCAAATTCCCAACATCATGAGTGTAATGCCTACAAGGGTTTTAAATCCTCCAAAAGTTGAGAACCAACCTCCAAACAGTTATGTGGGGTCCCAGCCTTTCCAGGTTTGGACTGGGACATGAACCAAGCTTTTTTATTCGGTTGGAGATTTCCTCTATGACCCTTTCCTCATCATCTATTTGTAAGCAGCAGTTGCTTTAGTTAAACTTTCCAAAACCCCCTCATTCAGAAGCAAGCAAGTAATCTAAAGCTAAGTGGTTTTGATAAATGGCATTGAGCATCTTAGTTTGTTGTTTGGCTAATATGTTAAAGGTCTTTGTAGTTTTATTAGTTATAATTTTAATAACCACCCGTAATTGAATTATGCAGTTTGGCATGCAAATGGGGAGTCTGATAGCTCCAAGATTCATCCTTTGCCCAGGGATCTGGGCCATAGTATTGGATAATATGATCTGGGAGCCAGTCATTATCTTTTCAGTTCCCAATTTGTAGAGCACATAGCTTTCTTTGGGAGTTCCAGGTTTTATATATTTGAACCCCAACTGTTCTCCTTTTGCAAGTGGGAGAAGGAAAAAGGAAGGCCAAATAGACCTTATCACACAACTCCTGTCCAGTCTGAAGAAATTACAGTGTAGGCTATTTTTCCACAGATCCAATATAGTCCATTTGGGCCCTGCAATTTGATGTTTGTGTCAACAACATTCCATACCTGTTGGAGGTGGGGAAAGTTAGACAAAGGGTGAGGGTGTGGTTCAGGGCGGTCGGAGGAGCCCCCACCACTGAGTTTTGCTAATTGTGGCATTATAATATCTTTGACCTAAGCATGTCAGACTTCCAACAGGAGTGTAAAACTTCACTCCCCATTAGGCAAGGCAATTTTTTTATATAATTGAGGCTTTAAGTAGTCAAATGCCATCGATAGGGCTAGGATACCATTTCATTGTGGAGTTCATGGGGTTCCATGGCCATTGATTTCCATGGCCATTGATTTCCCATATTTGTTCCCCCATATATAACAAGAGGAGACCTTTAGAGACTGAGCAATAGTTTCTGCCAAGGTCAGGAACACAGTTCTAGTCGTAATGGAGAGGGCAGGGGGACTACTTTATATTTCTTCTTAAAAAGAGTAAAAGATCTCATGAGAAGAGGCTTGCAGTGGAAATGTTACTCTTTTGTCATATAGTTGGGCTCCAGGGTCAAGACCTTGCTCATGGATATGTATGCCAAGTCTGTTTTCCATCCCGGATTTTCTAGGTTAAAGATGATAAAAATTAACAGGATTGTAGGCTCCTGACTTAAAATTAGAGGTAGCAACACCCTTTTGAAGGAAAGCAACTTGCCATCTCCAAGTGGCCCATGATACACAGCCCAAGTGAGGACAAAAGAATTCAGATAAACTATAATATGGGACCACATTCCATTTGCAGGCTGTTCACATATATACTTATCATTGAGCTTATATTCCCTCTCCCAGGCTAGGCTTCCACATGATTTAGTACCAGTGCTGTGGGTTACAGCATACCACCAAGTTTTATTCATGGCCAAGCAGGCATCAAAGAATAAATACTGTTTGTTGGGGATCAGTGATTAGGGTTTGGTTAATTAAATACCCTTTCTCTTTGGTGTGATGAACCTCTAACCATTCTTCACTCACAGAGTATTGTGGGTTGAAACAGAATAGATAGTCTTATTATGCCTGCAGGTCCCTGAGTATTTCCTTGGCAAGAGAAATGGGTCTGGTAAAGGAGTGTTCAGGTAACTACTTGACCGACCTGGTTGTGCAAATACATGGGTCACATGAAGCAGAGGGCTTTGAAATTAAAAAGGGAAGCCAGATTAGTATCAATAGTCAATGGTTATACATCCTGTCCAAAAGAGATATATGAGTGCTAACTGTAACCTCTCACCACGGGTCCAGTTGTCTGGAACAACCGATGCCAAACCTGCAGCGAAGCTCAAGGCAAGATTTACAACAACGGACAATAGCAAAGAATGACACTGTTTTACACTAAAAACACAGTCTATTTGCTTGTTTGACGGACAGTTCCTCAAGTTTCTGCCATGCGTAGATTAGTCAGCTTCCAGAGTGATTAAAGCAGGACTGCAGTCCTCTAATGTCCTGGCGTTGTGGCTTGTTTTCTTTGGAGAGTCAGCTTCCCGATGGATTAGCAGTGCACTCCCAGTCTTGGAAGGCTGGTTTTAGTCTGCTGTGATGAATCCAGGGACCCACCTCAGCTACCTTTTTTGCAGTGGGGGTGCACAAAATGACAGTAAATGAACCACTCCAAAGGGCCTTTAGTGGCTGGATGTTCCATTCCTTTACCCATACATCACTCCCTGGTTTAAAGAGGTGAACATCTGTGGTTAAGCTCACAGGTAGCCGCTCTGTAACCTAATGCTGTATAGTGGCGAAGGCTGAGCCTAAAGCCTGCATCTGCTGTCTTAGAGTGAGATTACCCACCTTCTTTACATTTTCTTTTATACCTTTAACAATGGGGGAGGGTGCCTATAAAGAGTTTTAAAAGGGGAAAACTCTGTCTGCTTAGTGGGGCCAGGCCTGATTCTTAGCAAAGCAATTGACAACTGCTGGTCCCATCACAAGTGAGTTTTCTGACACAGTTTACTCAGTTGTAGTTTTAAATTTCACTTTTCTGGAACTCTGGGGGCAATAGGCAGTGCATAATTTCCATGTGATTTTTAAGCCCCTTGTCACTAATTATATTACCTCAGCCACAAATGCTGGCCCATTGTCTGATCCTATAGTGATTGGGATTCTGAATTGAGGAATGATTTCTTTTAGAAGCCACCATACCACTTCATGTGCTTTTTCAGTGTGGGTAGGAAAGTCCTCTACCCAACCCAAGAAAGTACACACAAAAACTAACAGATATTTACAGTCTCAGACCCAGGAAAGCTCAGTAAAGTCCACAACTATGTTTTCAAATGGGGCCCCTCCAATACTTTGCACTCCCAGAAAGATCTTAGACCCCTGCTGCGGGTTATTTCAGGCACATACTTCACATTGCTGGCTATACTGGAGAGTCGGGAAATATAGAAGTGCTGACCTAATGTAGTCTTGAGAGCTGTCTGGCCCTTATGTGTTTCTTGATAGAAATGCTTGACAAAGGTTGGGGCCAAAGCCTCAGGAGCAGCAATTCACCCATTTTTAAATTTCCACCAACCACCTGGGAGATAATTCCTAACTTCAGTTTTGAACCAAATTTGATCATGCTGTGAATAGTTAGAGTCCCATTCTGCCAGTGGACTTGGGAACAATGCAGTGGCCAAGGTCGTTGCTCCATTGTTCCTTGGGAGGCCATAAGCTTTGTATCCCGGTTTCCTTGAGAAATCATCGTGTTTCCTCTCTGGCATCCCCAGCAATGCATGACTGCTACCTTTTTAGGGGCCCATACAGCATCTAAGAGTTCATGAATTTCTTTATAAATTATATTTATATTCATAAAATATATTTTATGTTCTTGCCTCCTGATTTTATTAAACTCTTCTCCTTATATAAAGTCCCATGTGCATGGAGAGTGGTGAAGGTATATTTAGAGTCATTTTATATATTGACATTTATTCAATAAATGGAGGGCTTGGGTTAGTGCGATTAATTCTGCCTTTTGTGCTAAAGTCCCTTTTGGCAGAGGCTTTGCCTCTATGGTGCACTACAGGGTTACTACAGAGTATCCTGCAAACCATTCTCTCTCCCTTATGAAGCTGCTGCCATCGGTGAAATATTCCACATTGGGATGCCTGAGAGACTGGTCTGTCAAGTCAGGTTGACTAGAGAACACCTTGTCCATGACCTTGATATAATCATAACAGGAATGACCCAGTTCGGTAGGCAGCAAAGGTGCAGGATTGAGAGTCTGCACCACTTCCAAGTGAACGTGTGGATTCTCACATAACATATCCTGGTATTTGACCATTAGCATGTTAGTCAACCTGTATTGCCCTTTATATTCCATTAATGTTAACACTGAGTGTGGCACCCAGACCATTAGTTCTTGTTCCATAGTGAATTTGTCAGCATCTGCCACTAGAAGGGCAGTGGCAGTGAGTGCCTGTAGGCAAGGCAGCCAGCTTTGAGCAACACAGTCAAGCTGCTTGAAGAGGTATGCTACTGGACAATGCCATGACCCTAGCATTTGGGTGAAGACCCCTACTCCCACTCTAGTACCCTCATGCATGTACAGGAAAAACTGCTTAGATATGTCAGGGAGCCCCAGGTTAGGTGCACTAACAAGGGCTTGCTTAATTTTCTTGAAGGCTTTCTGTTGTACTTGTTCCCATAACATAGGCTTTCATTCTCCCCCTTTTGTGGCTTCATAGAGAGGCTTTGCCAGCAGTGAAAAGTTAGATAATCAAATTCTACAAAACCATGTGGCCCCAAGAAATTCTTGAACCTGATGTCTGGTAGCTGGAACTGGACTGGAGCAAATAGCTGGCTTTCTTTCGAGGTTGAGCTGATGTTTTCCCTGGGATAAATGGAAGCCACGATATTTTACTTTCTTTTGGAAGATTTGGGCCTTTTTCTTTGAAACTTTGTAGGCGGTTTTCCATAGGAAGGTAACGAGCTGCTTCATTCCTTTCATACTGTCCTCCCGTGTTTGTCCAGTCAGCCACAGATCGTCCACATATTGGAGCAGTATACAGTCTATACATCTGCTGGGAAGGCCTTAAAGTCAGAGGCTAGTGCTGTACCAAAAATAGTTGGGCAATTTTTGAAACTCTGTGGCAGTCTAGTCCAAATCAATTGGCTTTTATTGCTGTTATCAGGATTTTCCCATTGAAAAGCAAAAATCAGCTGACTTTGAGGAGTCAAGTGGATACAAAAGAAAGCATCTTTGAGGTCTAAACAGGTAAAGAAGGCAGCTTCAGCAGAGATAAGACTTAACAGAGTGTAGGGGTTGGGGACCACTGGGTATAAAGTAACAGTGACTTGATTTACTACTCATAAGTCTTGAACTGGCTTGTAATCTTCTGTCCCCTGTCTCTGAACTGGCAGTAGTGGCAAATTACAGGATGACTGACAGGGCCAGAGGATTCTGTATTTTAACAGTCTCTCCAGGTGCTTTTGGATCCCAACATGCACCTTGCGAGGGATGAAATACTGCTTCTGATGGATGGACACAGCCCCCTGGGTAGATACTGAGGCAAAACATTCTGTAGTAACTCAGCCTGTGCACTCTCTTCCACCAAGACAAGCTACCACTGTGGGAGCCACAAATGGCCAGCACATCGCCCCTTTTTACAGCCCAGTGATGTAATCTAGAAGGCCATGAAGTTGTCCATGAATTCCTATACCTCCCAGATTGTCCAGTGGCTATAATGGGCTGAGACCTCAGACCACAGGCTCCTGGGGGCCTAATTAAATCATTCAGACCACAGGCTCCTGGGGGCCTAATTAAATGGAGCCCAGTCTTTCCTAGTCTTTCCCATAGTTTTTCATGACAGTAAGCTAACAAAATGATTCTCAATAGTGACTTATGGTTGGGACGCAGGTTGGTATTGTCCCTGAACCACCTGACCTCTCTCTCTTCCTTGAACCAGGGGTTCTATTACCCCTGGGCGTATGTTCTGGACCAGTTCAGGGGAATTATCCTCCCCATATCCGGGGCATCTTGAAGGGAAGCTCAGGTTCTTGCCGTGCTGCTCTTCCCCTTGGGGGACTGTAAGAGTCATGATTTTTACTTCAGGAATTCCCAGGGACAAAGCTGCCTGGCCATTTGAGTAGAAAGTAATTTGGGCTTGCAGCTTTCCCAAGAGGTCTCAGCCCATTATAGCCACTGGACAATCTGGGAGGTATAGGAATTCATGGGCAACTTCATGACCTTCTAGATTACATCACTGGGCTGTAAAAAGGGGCAATGTGCTGGCCACTTGTGGCTCCCATAGTGGTAGCTTGTCTTGGTGGAAGAGGGTACACAGGCTGAGTTACTACAGAATGTTCTGCCTCGGTATCTATCATGAAGTCAAGGGACCAGACCCCACAGTCATTCAGACCACAGGCTCCTGGGGGCCTAATTAAATGGAGCCCAGTCTTTCCTAGTCTTTCCCATAGTTTTCATGACAATAAGCTAACAAAATGATTCTCAGTGGTGACTTATGGTTGGGACGCAGGCTGGTATTGTCCCTGAACCACCTGATCTCTCTCTCTTACTTGAGGAGCCAGATGACATTAATTTTTCAAGTTCCCCTCCCACAAACAATGAGCACATTGGTTCCACCCCAGTCTCATCACCTGGTGGCATCATAATTCCCTGAATATCTCTTTTTGAAATTCTTTACTATGCATTCTAAGGGGGTTAGCTCACTCTGATTGCCATCCATTTTCTCCCATTAAAAGATGACAATCACCTACAAGGCAGGAAAGAATTGGGGGAGGGTAAGAGGATTAGACAGCCACTTCACCCTTCTCCAGCTGTACCCCTTGCAGGGTTATTTTAGGTGACTTCTGGCAATAGGTGAGTCAGTGAACCATCGACCAGGTTTCAACACAGAGTGCCATGCTTCCACTGCAGGAGATATTTCAGATGCCTTCTTGGCAATAAGTGAGTGAGTATAACCCCACAACCAGATGATTTACCCCTGTCACTTAGCCATATGAAGGTCACCACTGGGCTCTGAATCTACTCGCACCATTTAACTGTGTGAAGGTCACCAATGGAACCAAATCAGGGCTATAGCACTCACTTTGCCACTAAGTGACATCTTGTTCACTCATATTCACACAATGTCTTAAACTTGCCATTCAGTACCTTAGAGTAATGGTTTCATCCCCCTGTGGGACTACTCAGGCAATTCTGGAAGGTGATCAGGCCTCCCTTCTGCCTGGTGGGGCTGGTCTGCCCAATTGAACCCTGGTTCTTACCAATCTGACAGGAATGGCTCCCTTGACTGGTTCCTGGGCCTCATCGGGTTCCTTTGTGCTCCTGAGGTCCTTCCCTCGGCATGCTGGGAGGGTTAGTCCCCTCTGAATCAAGTCGTCCCCTGGTACCAGGCAAGATCATCTCTTCCGACATCCCAGGGTCACAGCCTGGTTGTTAAACCCGAAATTCTAAATCCGAGAGACCACCAAAGAGCCAGCTCCGATGCAAACACACGAGGGTCTTTATCCAGGCTCGTGTATGGGCTCACAAACCGAAACTGACGCAGCGGCTTGAGCTTGAGAGCCCCGATCCAGTATAGCAAGCAGTTTTTATATGCAACTTTAGGGAAATTGAGGCTAGCTTCAGCTGCTGACCACAAATGGTCTGGTTGAGACACCGGGACTTTCCAGTTGTGACCTGATTGGCTAATTTGCTATTGCTAGGGAAGTGGGGTATGAAGTGGCGCCAAGGTTTACATTGTAACTCTGTGGTTATTCTTGCAGCTGAAAGCTTATTTTGCAAACTGTGGCTTAAGTTTGTGCCCAAGATTACATAGTAACTTTGCAAAAGGCCTGCTGCAAAAACTGCACAAGCGGGGCTACAGAAACAGAAAGAAGCTGGTTAACTTTATTCAGCAGCACAGCCATATGATTAATATGTGAGGTTATATTGAAAGCAAGTCTTAAAACCACACAGTACATAGTTATAATCCAAAATTTGCTAAGTTGTAAAACACACAGTTATAAGCTGGGTTATGTTTGAGCTAAGTTATTCCTGGGTCCTTCACAGTGACAAGGGAAGTGATAATACAGTCTCCACCTCACGTTTCCCAGCCAACACACCAGAAGTATGGCAGGATTTTACAGAGACAGTTGGGACACAAAGGCCAGGAAGTAGTTTTATTCATGTCGGCACTGGCTCAGCAGGTTTATATACAAAGGCTGAACCCCTAGCACAGGGGAACATTGCCTTTTACACTGTGTTAGCTTCTTTGTCCCCTCAATAAGGCTTTCATATTAGTAACATACAAGCTAATTGGGTATTTCATAGCTCAAGGTCACAGCAGAGTTACACATACACACTACAGATTGGGGCTACATTCCTTTTTAACATGAATCTTCCATTCTTATCTTAAGGTACTAGAAGAACACTTTCATTATTCTGGGAAGGATTTTATCTTACTGTACTAAGTGGGACCCTACTCAGCCCTGGGAAGGCCTTCATCTTGTTAGGCTTGGGGAAAGGGCTCCCTGCCTCAATTCCCCAGAAATATTAGCTGCTTCTGTCTTACAGAGCCTTGTCACATTTTCATTGAGAAGTTGGTGAAACATAAGGTTTGGTGGCAACAGACACACTTTTCATTCTGTGTATACTGTGAAAAATACAAGTTTAGAAACTCTGTTTCTAACAAGTTCCAGGGTCCTTTACTTAATTGATGCTTCACTGAAGTTTAGTTGATAAGAGAGTATTCCAAACTTGCTAAGTGACATTTTCTGTCCAATGCGTTTTCAAAGACTGAATATATTTTGAAGTCATTTATCAGTCAGGTGTGAACTTGAAGCTCATTCTTCCACTGACCTTGGATATATTATACAAGTGCCATGTGTATAAATATTTACCTAATTTTCTGTTTTCATTTTTTAAACTTCAAACTTTTATTATTTCTAAATTTTATTATTGACTCAAGAAAAGTTCATTGATAGTATGTCTGTCAGACCTGAATATTTTTATGTCAGTGACAACAGAAGCATTTATACTAGAATATTGCCAAATATTTTTTCAATAATACTGATATAATTATTACAAATTAGCATTTTAATGATTTTTTTAAATTATACTTTTGATTTAGGAAGAAATGCAACAAAAATATATCTCTTTAATATATGTAGTAGAATTCCTACAACTACTGCTACAGACAGAATATTGAATGAAAAAGTCCTTTTTGTTTTCTCATCTAATTTGAGTACTTCCCTTATGTATAGTTATTTGTTTGCATTGTATTCTGCAAATGACTGGAGTCCAATGCAAGTATGTTGATTGATATTGTTTATCCCAGAGGAAGCCCTATTCTACCTCTTTTATTGTTTAGGCTATATGGAATTAAAGCAACATTACCTCTCATGGGTGAGATAACCTTTGAACCAGTGGTTCAAACTCTCAAAACTTTGGGTCACTTTGAACCACAGAGAAAACTATGGAAATGCTTTCACATTTTTGTGATTATCCCTTCTTGATACTGTGGACTCATTTTCAATGAATCGATCCTGCCTTTCATTGTATGGATAGTATGAACAGAGAAAAGACAAGTCCCATTAGCATATTTTAATGTGAACCTTCTCACTGTTTCATATGCTTCTGGGACCATTATCTTCAGTTATCAAAGTTTAGTGTCTTCAGCTCAAGCTTATGCATATTTTCACATGACATTATCTTTTTACTTTTTTTTGTTTTTGAGTTGAAGTCTCACTCTGTCGCCCAGACTGGAGTGCAGTGGTTGCTCACGGCCACCACAGCCTCCACCTGCTGGGCTCCAGCAATCCTTCTGCTTCAGTCTTCTTAGGAGCTGGAATTACAGGTGCGTGCTACCACACCCAGCTAATTTTTGATTTATTGTAAAGATGAGGTCTCACCAAATTGCCCAGGTGGGTCTCGAACCCGCAGGCTCAGGCAGTCCACCCACCTCAGCCTCCCAAAGGCGTGGAATTATAGGCTGAGCCACCGAGCCTGACTTACTTTTCTCTTTTTACCTGAAGCTCGGTATCTTCATTTGCTATTCAATGTTCAGTATCATTGAATCTTTGCTTAGTCCTGTTGTTTCAATCAATGTAGGCAGATTCTTTATCTAATAAATTTGATTCCTTTTGTTTCGTGGTATGTTTGCCACTTTCAAAGTGCCTGATAATAGTTCTGTTCAAGGTATATATATTCATTCAGGGCATTTGATTTAGAAGCTCCTTCTCTGTCATTTAATATTTCGTTTTCCTACCTTTCATATGATTTAATTCAGATGACTTTCATGTAAGTATGATAGAAACAGAAAGTGACATTATACAAATTATGTATACATAATTTGTCAAAATTTTACTATAAACATCCAGAAAACTGACTCTAGATGGAGTTGTTAGTATTCTGTATTTCAGTTATTGTGCTACTTTATACCACATAGCTATAGTAATAACAGATTTGAGTTATTTGCATTTATATATTCAAATAACTCATTAACAAACTTAACAGTAAAAATCCACATAGTGCAAAAATGACTCAAGAACATTTTCAAATGGTGAGCACCAGGAATAATATTCCTAAAGTACTTCCTCAGTTCCCTAATTTACTCATTTCCCCCTTTTAATTTCTGAACATTATTCTTTAGACAAAAGGTAGTTTTCAGTCACTATTGGTGCATGTGTGTATGTGCTTGCATGCATCAGTATGTGTGTGTGTGTCTGTGTATGTTCATCTGCATCCTGATTGGTTTTATATTACTGTTAAGTTGTTCAGTAAATCTTACTATTCTGTGTATTTGTTTTCACAATATTTACAATAAAATTTTCCATTTATGTTTCTGGTGAACTGAAGGTCATATTTGGTAAAATTTCTCTGACAAACTTTTAAACCCATAACTCTCTAAATGTACGCTTTTCTGGGATCTTTAGCATTGTATACCTTTGTACGTACATGTCATTTGTTGTTTCTTCCTTCTCCTGAATGTCTAACCTCATCAATTTTTCAATAAAGATTTTTCCATATGAACTCTCTGCATTCTCTTTCCCTACCTTCTATCTTTTCTCATAGACTTTTACTATGTAATATGTACTACACCAGATCTTCAGAAGACTACAATTGAAATGAAAAAAAGGTTTTACTCCATTGTTTTGTCAAGAATTTTTCAAAATTCAGGTGATACCTTATGCTTTTGATTACATTTCCAAAATTCACACACATATAAGTATATATGTGTACACACACACACACAAACAAACACATTCCTTTCCAAATGTAGTAAACTTCTTCTGTTTGCATTTTATTGACACGGTAATGTATTTTTTAAAATGTAATTCTTTTTACATTTTCAGGAAATATTTTAATGAATGGCCATTAATAGTATATGTCTTAATTTTGAAGTTTTATGTGAATGAAAAGAAACACCATGGGACATTTAAATATTTCATTAAGATGATTAAAATAATAAAAATTT
Organism: Carlito syrichta; assembly: GCF_000164805.1. NCBI lineage: Eukaryota > Metazoa > Chordata > Mammalia > Primates > Tarsiidae > Carlito > Carlito syrichta. The sequence goes on from NW_007247451.1 coordinate 195,584, forward strand.
AGCCGTGCTCGGTGTCTCAGCCTGTAATCCCGCGCCTTTGGGAGGCTGAGGTGAGTGAATTGCCTGAGCCCGTGTGTTCGAGACCCGCCTGGGCAGCAAGACCTCATCTCTACAATAAATCAAAAAAACATCAGCCGAGTGTGGTAGCGCATGCCTGTAATTCCGGCTACTTGAAAGGCTGAGGCGGAAGGATCACTGGAGCCCAGCAGGTCGAGGCTGTGGTAGCAGGGAGCGGCCACTGAACTCCAGTCTGGGCGACCAAGTGAGCCTCCAACTCAAAATAATAATAAAAATAATAATAATAATAAAAGTTTTATGGCTTTCATTTATTTTTCCTATTTTTAAAATCATTTTTATTTTTAATTATTATGCATACATAATAGCTGTATATATTTATGGGGTAAGTGTGAGGTTTGATATAGACATACAATGTGTGATGATTAAATTAAGATGATTGGGACTCCATCATTTCAAGCATTATCATTTCTTTGTGTTAGGAATCTTTCAAATCCACTATTTTAGCTATTTTAAAATATACAATAAATTCGTGTTTACCTATCATTGCCCTATTGTGGTCCTGAATCCTACATCTTATTCACTCTCTCTAACTGTATTTTTATATCCATTAACCATCCTCTCTTCATCCCCCATTCAGCTACCTTTTCCATCCTCTCATAACCATCATTCTATTCTCTATCTCCATGAGTCAATTTTTTTTAGCTTCCACATGTGTGGGAACTTGTGATATTTGTCTTTCTGTGCTTGCCTTATTTCACTTACCATTAGATATTCTCCAGGTCCATCCATGTTGTTACTAATGCTAGGATTCCATTCTTTTTCATGGCTGGTTAGTATTCCCTTGTACATGTGCCACATTTTCTTTATTCATGCATTCATTGATGGACAGTTAAGTTGATTCTGTATTTTGGCCCTTGTGAATAATGTTGCAATACCCATGGAAATGAATGCATGTCTTTAAATACTAATTTATTTATGTTGCATATACATAGCAATGGGATTATTGAATCACATGGTAGTTCTATTTTTAGCATTTTGAAAATTTTCCAAACTGTTCTCCATTTGCCTGTACTAAAACACATTCCCACCAACTGTATATGAGGGCTCCCCTTTCTCCACATCTTTGCCAGCGTTTGTTATTGCATGTCTTTTTGATAAAAGTCATTTTAACTGTGGTGAGATGATATCTTATTGTAGTTTGATTTGTATTTTTATGATGATTAGAATGCTCAACATTCTTTACTGCTAATGCTGCTTTTCAGTTACATTTTTGTTTTCAGAAGGAATGTCAGAGAAGGCTATATCTCCTCAGTAGAGTATTACAGTTTTCATAATTTGAGTGCTACAGATAGAGCTGCGGACATATGGGTGCTTTTACTGCCAGCTTCTTAATTAATTTTTAATAACCTCTCCTGTTTGCAAGCTTGTATGCATTTTATTCTGGAAAAAGAAAGGCAAAGAAAGACAAACAATTGCCATTGTTTTTGTCACAGGAAGTTCTATTCTAACTGCTCTAAAAACGTCTTTTTCGAATTAGTTACAATTGAATCTGGGGATAGAGCAAGTTAAACAACACTTCTCATGCTTGGTGAAATGGCCTTGGAAATATGTGGACCAAATTGTCCAAAGTATGAGTCAATCAGAACCGCAGAGTAAGTTTTGAAAGTGTTTCTAATTTCGGTTCTTTTCCATTCCTGCTATGTTATGTGATATTTGACCTGAAGTTTGCCATCTTCACTTGTAATTCTTTTCCCCTCACTGGTACCACTTTTATATGCATTCTGTTTTATTAAGTGGTGAATGATTTTTTTTTCTAAATGGGTGAATGTGCCTCTTTCTGTATACATACTTCTTTACATTTTATTCTGAAAAAGAAGGCCCAAAGAAAGACAAATGATAGCCATTGCTTATCTCACAGGATATTGTGTTCTAACTTCTATCATATCATTTCCAATTTAGTCCTTCCTCTAGGGAAGGAATTTGTTAAAACACATCATCTATGTTTGGTCAAATAGCCTTTGGATATATGTGACTACAAATTGTCCAAAGTTCGAATCTATTTGATTCACAAAGTAAACTATAAAAGGGTTTCAAATTTCTGTTCTCTTCCTTTCCTGCTATGTTATTTTCATTTCAATGAATTGTCTTTTTAATCATTTTCTTTCTCAGATAAGAATGATCATGAAAAAGGCAAGTACCAATAATGTATTTTACTCTGTACTTACTGTTTCATCTCTTTCTTGTACTCCTGTCTTCCAAGCTCAAAGATAGTCTTCCTTAACTCCAACAATATTTATTTCTACATGACTTTTTCTTGTTACATATTTGAATTGAAGTTCAGCATTTTTACTTTTAATTCAGCTTCCCCCACTAGGACCTATTGGATTTGCCTTCTAGTTATAGTCAGTGTTGACAGGTCCGTTATGTCCAATAAATTGAATTAACAGTTCTGTGAAATTTGGTATTTTTAAGTTTCTTGTGGAAAAATTTTATCTGAGATGTATTCAAGACATTTTATTTAGACCTCAATTTTCTGAAAATTAATACCTCATGTTTCTTCTCTTCAGATAATTTACATAAGTGTCTCCCAAGCATAAGTTAAAATACAAACTTAAATGTAATAAATATTATGTAGTAATTGGTGAACAAAAATATTGTGAAAAGTGGTACCTAGGAGCATAATCCTACAATTTCTCTAGATGTAGTGGTTCACTATTCACCAACTCAGTATTTGTGATGACTTGATGCAACATGTATACAAAATAAAGAAAATTGACTGTACAGATTTAGTAACATTCATAGAACTTATGAAGGCAAGCATAATGAAAAATAGAAGCCTAAATAGTTTCCAAAGTCATCAAGACTATCGTTAAAAAGGAACCATCAGCACTGATATTTCTAAAATAAATTCTCAATACTTTCTTTTTTAGTCAAAGTGTCACTCTGCTGCCCACCCATGATGTAGTGGAGCGCAGTGCAATGCTCAAGTGACCCCAGCATGGACCCGAACTACAGGTGCATGCTTACCACGGTTGGTTAATTTTTTTTTATTGTAAAGTCGAGGTCTTGCCAAGTTTCCCAGGCTGGCCTTGAAACTCTGTCCTCAGGCAATCCTCTCACCTTGGCTTCCCAACGTGCTGTGATCACAGGCCTAAAGCACTGCACTCAGCCCTCAATTCTTTGATTTACACCTTAGGTGCTTTTGCATTTTTTGTAGTATAAACTTATCAAAAGAAAGTCCTCAATCATTTTGTGTGTGCCTGTGGGTTCATGTGTGTATTTATATGTGGATTTTTATCTGCATTCTAATACAATTAAATATAATTTTTCAGGGAATATTAATTTTCTCCCGATTTCCCTCTTATGATATTTATCATTCTTTTAATTTTATTTTCAGATGGACCTCTGAGAAGACATGGCAAGTTTTCTTATAACCTGTTACTCCCAAAGCCTTTTAGAATGGCTATTTTCTTGATGACTTTAATATTTCCAGATCTTTCAATCCTTTAGACTAGATGCCAGCCGTTGGCTCTTTATTCTCACTGATAGCTGATATTCTTATCTGGAATTTGTTTTATCTTCTCACACATTAAATGTCTATTACTGGTTTTTTCCTTCATTCTTCTTCATTTTTCTCTTTTCACTCCATTATCTTTCTTTTCCTATAAAAATTGATTTCTCTGTCTTTTGGTGCTTTACCTAAGTTTGAGTAAGAACTCGATATCATGAAAGTCATTAAGCTGAAGGACACATGGCTTGCATTGTAAAAAGACAAAATTACAACAAATCTAGTTTTGCAGATCTTAAATGGCTTTTTAAAAATTGATATATTATTATTATACATATTTCTGCAGTGCATGTGATGTTTTTATACAAGCATACAATGTGCAATGATCAAATCAGGGTAAATGGGCATCCATCACTTCAAAAATTTACCTTTTATTTGTGGTTGCAAATTAGTCTTTTTTTCTAATTGCTTTGAATTATGCAGTAATTTTATGTTAACTATAATAGCCACACTATGGATATTTCTCCTATCCAACTGTACTTATTCCTTCTATTCAACTACATATTTTTTCCAATTAATCAACTTCCCTTCCTATCTTCTTAGTCCATGCCTCTCCCATATTTTGGTAGCCACTACTCTTCTCTCTACCTCCATGAGCTCAACTGTTTTTAAGCTCCCACATATAAGTGAGAACAAGTGAAAACTGTAGTTCAGTATCTGGATAATTTCATTTACCTATGTCCTCCAGTTCCATCCATGCTGCCATAAATGACAGGTTTTTTTCATGACTAAATACTATTCCATATTGTGTTCATACACACACACACACACACACACACACACACACACACACACACAAATACACACAGCATTTTCCTTATCCATTCATCATCTACTCATGAAAACTTAGGTTGATTTCATATCTTGGCTATTGTGAATAGTGCTGCAATAAGCATGGGAAGGCTGAGACCTCTTCAATATACTGATTTCTTTTTGTTGAATGGATATCTGGCAACGAGATTGCTGGACCATATAGTAGTTCTAATGTTAGATTTTGAGAAACCTCAATACTGTTTACCAAAATGATTGTACTAATTTATAACCCAACCAGCATTATATAAGAATTTCCATTTCTCCAATAATAGACATTATAACAGGTATAATGTGACATCTTTATGTAATTTTAATTTGCGTTTACCTGTTGATTAGCATTGTTGATCATTTATTCATATATCTGTTGGTCATTTGTGTGTCTTCTCTTGAGAAATGTCTATTCAGATCTTTTGCCCAATTTGAAAATTATATTGTTTTGTTGTTGTTGTTGTTGAGTTGTTTGCATTCCCAACAGAGTCTGGTATTTAATCTCTTTTTGGATGGATAATTTATAAATACTTCCTTCCATTCTGCATATTCTTTTTACACCGTGTTTTTTCCTTTGTCAGAGCTTCACTAAGAAATTGGTGAGATGAAGGGTATTAATTTGATAGCCACATCATTTCCATTCTATAAATATTTCCAGAAAATTTACCAACATAGAATTTCTGTCACTATTCTTACCATAATTAACTATTATATTGGTGATATAATGGACATAGACTGCTAGGTACATGATTTTAATAGTGTGTCTATTTCAGAAAAACATTCAGTGACAAGACCTCAGTCATATATTTCCATTTCAAGGACCCAGTACTATGCTCTTGATATTCTCCAAACCTTAAGAGATTATAGAAGACTATATTTTGCTGAGTGAAGTTCCTCTAAGCATTGTCTCTTTAAAAATTGTGCAGCCAGGCTCGGTGGCTCAGCCTATAATCCCGTGCCTTTGGGAGGCTGAGGTGAGTGGATTGCCTGAGCCCACGGGTTCTAGACCCGCCTAGGCAGCGAGACCTCATCTCTACAATAAATCAAAAAATCAGCCGGGCATGGTAGCGCATTCCTGTAATTCCGGCTACTCGGAAGGCTGAGGCAGAAGGATCGCCGGAGCCCAGCAGGCGAGGCTACGGTGGCCAGTAACGGCCACTGTACTCCAGTCTGGGTGAACAATTGAGACTCCAACTCAAAAATAAATAAATAAATAAATAAATAAATAAATAAAATGCAATAAAATACAATAAAATGAAAAATGTTTCAAAAAAATTGTGTAAATTCCTTCACTATTGCTTAAATATGTACCTGTAAGATTTATAGTTGGCAAATATTTTTTCCCATTCTATGGGTTGTCTCCTCACTCTCTTGATGGTTTCTTTTTGCTTTGCAGAAGCTTTTCAGTTTGATGAGGTCCCACTTGTCTATCTTATCTCTTATGCAATGGGCACTTGGGATTTGATCAGGAATTGGTTACCAGTTCCAATTTCCATAAGGGTGTCTACTGCATTTTCTAACTTTCTTATAGTTTGAGGTTTTACATTTAGGTCTTTGATCCATTTAGAGTTAATTTTTGTGTATAGTAATAGGTAGGAGTGGATTTCAATCTTCTGCATGTGATCTGCATGTGTTTTCCCAGCACCATTTACTGAATAGGTTCTCCTCTCCTCAGTGGTGGTTGTTGGAGGCTTTGTCAAAGGCCTAACATCTAGGATGTACAAGAAAATCAAATGTGCCAAAAAAAAAAAACATTAAAAAGAGGGCAAAATACATGTATAAACACTTCTCTAAAGAAGATATATGGGCAGCCAATAGACACATGAAAAAGTGCTCAGCCTCACTAATCATCAGATAAATGCAAATCACCACATTGTGATACACCTAACCCCAGTAAGAAAGGCCATCATTAATAAAACAAACAACAACAGATGCTGGTGAGGATGCGGAGAAAAAGAAATGCTTCTACACTGCTGGTGGGAATGCAAACTTCTGCAACCTCTTTGGAAATCAGTGTGGCAATTTCTGAAAAAACTAGATATTGACCTTCCATATGACCCAGCAATCCCCCTATTGGGAATATACCTGGAGGAACACAAATCCTTCTACCAAAAAGATACCTGCACACACATGTTTATTGCATTGCCATTCACAATAGCAAAAACAGGGAACCAACCCTACTGTCCATCAAAACTGGACTAGATTTTTAAAATGTGGTGCATATATACAGTGGAACCATAAAGAAGGACAAACGTGAACTTTCGCAGCAACTCAGATGGACTTAGAGTCTATCATACTCAGTGAGTTATCATAGAAACATTGAACAGAGTACCACATGTTCTCACTCATAAGCAGACTTTGAACAATTATTATGATACTACAAGAAAGAATTGGCAGTAATGGGAAACTGTCCGGGGAGAGGGGGTAGGATTGGCAATTGAGGGAAACTGCCAGGGTAGGGAGCTGCACACCTCATCAACAAGGATATCTGCATAATGAACATTTGTATATATAAACCCTGAATTGTACCCTACATCTTTAAAATAAAAACATTAAAAGTTAAATATATATATTTTTTTATCTGGGGTGATACAGCTTTCATTGCCCAGTGTAGAATGCTCTAGTGTACAGAATGTTTCAAAATAAAAATTATAAGCTACAGAAACGAGCAGTCATGGAGAAACACAGATGCTTTTCAAAAGAAGAGATGAAGGCAGGCTCGGTGACTCAGCCTGTAATCCCGCGCCTTTGGGAGGCTGAGGTGAGTGAATTGCCTGAGCCCGGGGGTTCAAGGCCCGCCGGGGCCTCTTGGTGAGACTTGTCTCTACAATAAATCAAAAAATTAGACGGGCGTGGTAGCGCACGCCTGTAGTTCCAGCTACTCGGAAGGCTGAGGCGGAAGGATCGCCGGAGCCCAGCAGATCGAGGCTGCTGTGGCCAGGAGTGGCCACTGCACTCCAGTCTGGGCGACGGAGTGAGATTCCAACTCAAAAAAAAAAAAAAAAGAGATGAGCAAATGGTTTATATACACAATTGTACAATTCCCAGTATGTTGCTATGATGGTCTATATACATATTAAATTACAATTTAAAAGATACTGACTATAAGAAAAGAAATAAATATTTAAAAAAATTTTTAAATGTGAACCTAATCCTCATTACTCAACTACCTTTAAACATATAGTGCAAGTGTTTCCATAAATACAAACATTATAAGAAGAGATACTACACTTGATCTTAGCCAAAAAGCCGAGAAGCGATAGATATAAATATGATACGATATTATTCCTGGTTTTTTGTTCTTTCCAGCCAAAGTAAGTTTTCATTCTGTTTCATAATTTATGGATACAATTATCATTTTGACAACCTGAAATTCCTTTCTTGTTTTTGGAATAATTGAATACCTTATATTAAATTCAATGATAACAATTCTAAATATTTTTATGAGAATGATACAAGAGTCATTTGTTCTAGGATGTTGTCAAAAGACTTTGTTTCATCATTAATGTTCATTAAAAGTTTAACAGCCTCCTTTTTAATGACACTTGCAACTATAATTTTGTTTACAAGAGAATGGTGTTTAGGTATATATGCATTTTAATAAATTTGGCAGACTTCATAGGGATACTTTAAAGATAGATTTTAAGGGGAAATTATTTATATTCTTTTCTTTCTCATCTTTTAAAAAATTTACCTCTTTTTATGGATGTGAGTATGTATTTTACCCAGAAAATGACTGAAGGTTCAGTGCAAAATCAGTCACTGATACTTTTGATCCCAGAAGAGGTGCTCTTCTATTTCTCTCATTAGCTCTGTTTCAATCTTATCTCTTTTTGCACCAAGAAGTGGAGAGAAGTACTACAAATTTTCTGTTATTCATGAGGTGGTCTTTGAACCCTATACCTTCAATTCTTCAACCTTTGTTGTCAGCACATTTAAAGTCCTCCACTTCAACATACAGATGTTCACATGTTTTTATCTCATCTCTTATTTTTCTAAATGAAGCTTTAGCACGTTTTTTTGTTATTCAATTCTCTCATTATTACTTCCTTTTAAAAATCTTTTCAATTTAATTGATGTAGAGAGATCCTTTCTGTCAAGTAAATTTTATTAATTATGTACCACTACATTTTTTGACATTTTCAAAAACGTGTTACTTCTGTGAAAGATATGCTCAGGTTGTTTAATGTAGAAACTCCCCCATTGCCATTTTAATTTTCATTTTCCTGCCTTTCATTTGAATTAGTTCATGCTTATTTATTTTTATTTTATTTTATTATAGAGATGTGGAGTACAAGTCAGGATTAGGAACAAAAATAGTCTACATGTAGGTAAAATTTGAGTCTCTGGTCCTCACTTCCCCTGGTTTGGGACCGGTACTCATTGTATGATGTATCCCTTTCCCTCAGCAGAGTCCCACAACTGCGGATCCCTTCCTTGTGCTATTGTGATGAAGGTTCAGGTCCCACTTATGAGTGAGAACATGTGGTATTCAGTTCTTTGTTTCTGTGATAGATCACTGAGTATGATGATCTCCAGCTCCATCCAATTTGCTGCAAAGTCCATGATTTTGTCCTTCTTTTTGGCTGTATACTACTCCATCATGTATATGTACCACATTTTCTTTATCCAGTGCACTTCTGATGGGCAGTGGTGTTGGTTCCATGTTTTTGCTATTCTGAATAGTGTGTCAATAAATATGTGTGTGCACGTGTCTTTTTGGTAGAATGATTTATGATCCTCTAGGTATATTCCCAGAAGGTAGATTGTGGGATGGTATGGAAGGTCTATTTCTAGTTCTTTTAGTAATCACCACAGTTTTCAATAGAGGTTGAATTGGTTTGCACTCCCACCAACAGTGTAGAAGTATTCCATTTGCTACACACAAATGTCAGCATCTGTTGTTTTTTATTTATTAATGATGGCCATCCTTACTGGAGTTAGGTGGTATCTCAGTGTGGTTTTGATTTGCCTTTCTCTGATGATTGGAGGCTGAGCTTCTTTCATGTATCTGTTGGTTGTTCATATGTCTTCTTTTGAGAAGTATCTATTCATGTTCTTGGCCCACTTTTTAATTGGACTGTTTGTTTTTGTTTTTGTTTTTCCTTTTGGCTCGTTTGAGTTTGTTGTATATCCCAGATTTTAGGCCTTTGTCAGACACACAATTAGCAAATATTTTTCCCAATCTGTGTGTTGTCTCCCTGCTTTCTTTTGCTGTGCAGAAGCTTTTCAGTTTGATGAGGCCCCACTTGATTATGTTTATGGTATTTGCTTTTGGAGATATGATAAAAAATTAGTTGCCTACACTAATGTGCACAAGTGTGTTTCCTGTGTTTTCTTCTATGTTTCTCATAGTTTGAGGTTTTATGTTTAGTTCTTTGATCCAGTTAGAGTTGATTTTTGTATATGGTGATTAGGTAGGGATCCAGTTTCATTCTTCTGCATATGGCCAGCCAGATTTCCCAGTAACATTTTCTAAATAAGTTCTCCTTTCCCCAGTGGTTTTTTTTATTAATGACTTCGTTGAAAATAAGTTGGTTAAGAGAGCAAGTTTTTGCTTCCAGACTCTCTGCCTGTTGTTGTACCAGTACCAGGCTGTTTTGATTATTGTAACTTGATAGTGAAGTTTAAAGTCAGGAGGTGTGATACCTCCCAATTTTTTTTTTTTTTTTTTGCCGAGGATTGTTTTGGTTATTCGTGCTCTTTTTTCCCCATATAGATTTCTGTATTGTCATTTTTAGGTCTGAGAATGATGTTGGTAATTTGATGGGTACTGCCTTGAAGTTGATGGGTATTATGTAGATTACCTTGGGTAGGATTAACATTTTTACAATATTGATTCTTCCAATCCATGAGCAAAGGAGGTTTTTCCATTTCTTTGTGTCATCTTTATTTTATTTTATTTAAAAGATGTGGAGTATGATTCAGGATTAGGTTTACATAACATCATTAAGGGTACCTGATCTCAAACCAGGTGAAGTGGGGACCAAAGAGGGACACAAACTTCTTCTCTACGATGACCACTTGTATATCTTTGATTTCTATAAGCAGTATTTTGTATTTCTTGTTGTAAAGTATCTCCCTTCTCTGGATGAGAGGATGTCAAGGTATTTTCTTTGTGTGTGTAGCTATTGTGAATGCAACTATGCTATTTATCTGGTTCTCTGCCTGTTTGTTGCAGATGTATAGAAATGCAACTGTCTTTTGCATGTTGATTTTGTACCTCAAAATTTTACCAAAGTCATTTATCAGTGCAAGGAGGTTTTTGATGGATTCTTTTCTTTTTTTTCTATTTGGATACCCCTGTTTTCCTTTTCTTGGTTGAATTTCCTACCTAGTGAAGCCAAGCTTCATCAGTGATGGAGAATTAAAATCCTTCCCAGACATCCAATCTCTAAGAGAGTATGCTGCTTCCAGACCAGCTCTATAGGAAATGCTCAGGAAGGTGTTGAGCACTATTTTTAAAAAGAAAAGAAAAAAGAAAAAGAAAACAGAAAAAAAAATCATGCATTTCACAAACTTGCAGGCAAACACAGAGCATACAGTGCTCCCTCAAAAATAAGAACACACACATATTAATGATTTATTTAGACATTAGTTAAAATAAATAGGTACGTAAGCAGGGTTGTGTATTCATCAGTTGTCAAAAATATTGTCTCTGGAGCCACCCCAAACCTAATTCTTCATTTTATTTTATTTTTTTTTGAGTTGGGCTATCACTCTATCAGCGAGGTTGGAGTGCAGTGGCATGCTCACAGACACCGCAGCCCTAACATGCATGGCTCAGGTGATCCTTCCATCTCAGTTTTCCAAGTAGCTGGGACTACAGGCGTGGCACCACCAGGCCGAGCTAATTTTTTGATTTATTGTAGAGACAAGTTCTCACCATGTTGCCCGGGCTGGTCTCGAACCCATGAGCTCAGGCAGTCCTCTTGCCTCCATCACCTGAAGTCCTGGGATTACAGGTGTGAGTTCCTTTTCTATATACACATTAGTTCATCATCCTCTAATTCAGTGAGTACTTTTATACTTATACAAAATAACTTCCACAAGCCGGGCTGGGTGGCTCAGCCTGTAATCCCGCGCCTTTGGGAGGCTGAGATGAGTGAATTGCCTGAGACCGCGGGTTCGAGACCCACCTGGGCAACTGGGCGAGACCTCAGCTCTACAATAAATCAAAAATTAGCTGGATGTGGCAGCGCGCGCCTGTAGTTCCAGCTACTTGGAAGACTGAGGCGGAAGGATCGCCGGAGCCCAGACGGTTGAGGCTGCGGTGGCTGGGGGCGGCCACTGCACTCCAGTCTGGGCGACAGAGTGAGACTCCAACTCAAAAACAAAGAAACAAACAAACAAAAAAAACCAAAATAACTTCCACAAATATGTGATTTGTGGTATTAAGTACCAGCCAAAGAACCTACTAAAGCAGACAAAATGAATAATAAAAGCCCAAATAAGTCAAGATCATGTCCAAAATGTAATCACCGGAACAAGCATTTCTAAAAATTTTTAATCTTCAAATTAATCGGTTTCCCTCTTTTCACTTCTGAAAATTATTTTCTTGCCAACGCATAGCTTTAAGCCTCTGTTGGTGTGTGCATAAATGTGCTAGAAGTCATAAGTGTATATGCCTGTGGGTTTATCTGCATTCAGAGAGGCTTCACATTCCATTCATATTCTTAGAAAATATAAATGTGCTTAACATTTGTATTCCACATTTATAATAACCTTTCCATTTTATATTCAGGTCATCTTATGTAAATATTTGATAAATTGTCTCTTACTAATCTTTGTTCCCATAACTTACTAAATGTCTGCTTTCTTGGAGTCTTAAACATTTCCTGCCTTTTTAAATCTATATGCTATCTTTTGGTTTTCCCTGCTCCTGGGTATCTACTGGATATCTCCCAAAAATCTAATGTATTCGCCTCATTTTTTTTGGATATGGACATCTTTCTTACTAAGTTATCTCCATTTCTGTTTGCTTACCTTCCATTCTTTCACTTTGAAAACATTGCTTACTTGTTATTTTCTGTAATATTAGCTTTTTCTGTATGCTAGCTTCATTGTGAATTTTCTGAGATAAAGGGTATTACGTTGAGTGGCACATACATTGTGTTCTATATATTATTCATAAAAACTGTCCATTAATTTAGGCTTCTGTCATGTATTTCAAGTTTCAAGGTGTTACAATTGACACTTTTCCAATGCTTATGAAATGAAAAAAGACACCAAATATACTGCATGAAGTTACTTCCTCCACTGTCCTAACATATAGTGTATAAATACAGATGTCACTTGTGGTAAATTGTAAGGTTGAGGCTCACTCTTCCACTGTCATTGGTCATATTTGCCAAATGTTTCCAGGTATAAAAATGCTAAATAATTTTTTCCAAATTTATGTCTTTCTTACCACAGAAAAAATATTTTGGCATTTTTAATCAACACAATCATTAAATTTGCAAAATGCAATTCTTTTCAAATACTATAGAGAGAATAAATAATTATCAAAATGTTCACTATTAATATATGCATCAATTTTGTAATTATCTGTGAAAGAAATGAAAACTATGTCCTACAACATTCCTAAAGCATTTTTATAAACCCTGATATAATTATTAAAAGTTTAACATCACTCTTTTAAAATGATGGTTTAATTAAACATTTGTTTTCAAAGGGAATATAATTTCCTGATTTGTTGCTTCAAAATATGTCAAAGATTTTATATGCATACTACCATACATAATGCTTTTACTGTGTACATGCTAAATTTTAACTGTTCTGTGTTTCTGTGAAAAATCACTGAGTATGATTGACTTCAAATCCATCCAAGTTGCTGCAAAGTTCATAAGTTTGTCCTTCTTTATGGCTGCATAGTATTCCGTTGTGTATATGTACCATATTTTTTTTTAGCTAGTCCAGCTTCGATGGGCAGCTTGGTTGTTCCATGTTTTTGCTATTGTGAATAGAGCTGCAACAAACATACATATGCAGGTATCTTTTTTGTAGAATGATTTGGTTTCCTCCGGGTATATTCCCAATAGGGGAATGCTGGGTCATATGGAAGGTCAATTTATAGTTCTTTCAGATACTGTCACATTGTATTCCAAGAGGTTGCACTAGTTTGCATTCCCACCACCAGTGTGGAAGCATTCCTTTTTCTCCGCATCCTCACCAGCATCTGTTGTTGTTTGTTTCATTAATGATGGCCATTCTTACTGGGATTAGGGGTTATCTCAATGTGGTTTTGATTTGCATTTCTCTGATGATGAGTGAGGCTGAGCACTTTTTCATGTGTCTGTTGGCTGCCTGCATATTTTCTTTTGAGAAGTGTCTATTCATGTCTTTTTCCTACTTTTTTAAGGGGGCTGTTTTTTTTTTTTTTTCCTTTTGGTGTGTTTGAGTTCCTTGTAGATCCTAGATGTTAGGTCTTTGTCAGATATGCAGTTGGCAGATATTTTTTCCCATTCTGTGGACTGTTTCCCTGATCTCTTGATGGTTTCTTTTGCTTTGCAGAAATTTGTTAGTTTGATGAGGTCCCAATATTTTATCATATTTCTTAAGGTATGGGCATTTAGGGTTCTGAATAGGAATTGGTTGCCAGTTCCAGTTTTCATATGGGTGTCTCCTGTGTTTTCTAAGATTCTTAGAGTTTGGTGTTTGACGTTTAGGTCTTTGATCCATTCAGAGTTAATTTTTGTGTATGGTGATAGGTAGGGTTCCTGTTTGAATCTTCTACATGTGATCAGTCAGTTTTCCCAGCACTATTTACTGAATAGGCTCTCCTCTCCCCAGTGGTTGTTGTTGGAGGCTTTGTAAAAGATGAGTTGTTTGAGAAGTTGAGAATTTGCTTCTGGAATCTCTATCCTGTTCCATTGATCTATATGCCTGTTCTATTAATACCAGTCTGTTTTGATTACTGTAGACTTATAATAAAGTTTGAAGTCTGAAAATGTGATACCGCCTGCTATGTTTCTTTTGCTAAGGATTATTTTGGCTATTCATTGTCATTTATATTTCCATATAAATTTCTGTATTGTTGCTTCTAGTCTGAGAAGAATTATGTTGGTAACTTAATGGTATTGTGTTGAATCCATAGATTGCCTTCAGTAGAATGGACATCTTAACAATGTTGATTCTTCTCCTATCCATGAGCCTAAAATGTTTTTCCACTTGTTTGTGTCTTTGATTTCTTTGAGCAGTTTTTTGTAGTTCTCATTGTAAAAGTCTTTCACTTCTCTGGTTAGGAAGATGACAAGGTATTTCTTTCTTTCTTTCTTTTTTTTTGGTGGCTATTGTGAATGGGACTGTGCTTTTAATTTGGGTCTCTGCCTGTTAGTTTCTGGTGTATAAATGCAACTGTCTTTTGCACATTTATTTTGTACCCTGAGACTTTGCCAAAGTCCTTTATCAGTGAAAGCAGTTTTTTTTGACAGATTATCTTGGATTTTCAAGGTATAGGATCATATCATCAGCAAAGAGGGATAACTTGACTTCCTCTTTTCCTATTAGTATACCCCTGATTTCCTTCTCTTGTCTAATTGCCCGAGCTACGACTTCCAACACTATGTTGAACAGGAGAGGAGAGAGTGGGCAACCTTCTCTTGTTCCAGTTGTCAGGAGAAATGTTTCTACTTTCTGTCCATTTAGCAGTATGTAAGCTGTAGGTTTATTGTAGATGGAGCTTACTATTTTGAGGTATTTTCCTTCTATACCTAGGTGTTTGAGGGTTTTTATCAAGAAGGGATGCTGGATTTTATCAAAAGCTTTTTCTGCATCTAATGAGATATTCATGGGACTCTTGTTTTTACATCTGTTGATGTATTTAATGACATTTGTGGTCTTGCGAATGTTGAACCAGCCCTGCATCCTGGGGATAAAGCCTACTTGGTCATGGTGGGTGATTTTTGAGATTTGTTTTTGGATCTAATTTGCTAGAATCTTTTCCAGGATTTTTGCATCTGTGTTCATAAGGGATACTGGCCTCTAGTTCTCTTTTTTTTTTGTTGAATCTTTAACTGGTTTGGGTATCAGTGTAATGTTAGCTTCGTAACATGATTTGGAGAGAATTCCATCTTTCTCAATTGCCTGGTATCTGCTCCTCCTTGTATGTTTTGTAGAATTCTTCTGGAAAGCCATCCAGTCCAGAGTATTTTTTTTCACATATTTTCATATGACAGAGTCAATTTCCTGGGTTGCTATTGTTCTATTTAGTGTCTCATTGTCTTCTTGCTCCAACCTGGGGAGGTTGTGTGATGTCAAAAAGTCCTCCATTTCATTTTGGTTATTAGATTTGTTTCCATTTGTTTCTCTGATAATCTTTTGCACTTCTTCAGGTTCAGTTGTGATTTGATCTTTGGTATTTCTGATTGTGTTTGTTTGGGCTTTTCTCTCTTTTTTTGGTCATTCTTGCTAGGGGGTCCCTCTATCTTGCTAGGGGGTCCCTCAATCTTATTAATTCTTACAAAGAACCAGGTTTTTGTTTTGCTGATGTTTTGTACGATATGTTTATTTTCTTGATGTGTGCTTATAAAGGTTTAAATTCCCTTCTTAGAACTCTTTTCATGGCATTCCAGAGGTTTTGGTAAGATGTTTGTTCATTTTCATTTGTTTCCAGGAATCCTTTAATTTCTGCTCTGGTTTCAGAGTTGACCCTGTAGTTGTTCAGCATCATGCTGTTTAGTGTCTGTGTCTTTGTGGATTTTGGTGGAATTTTGTTGGTGTTGATATTTATTTTTATTCCACTATGGTCTGAATACGTGATTGACAAGGTTTTACACTTATGGAATTTTTTATGCTTGATTTATGGCAAAGGATGTGATCAATCTTGGAGTACATTCCATGTGGTGATGATGGTAATATATACTCTGTGGTTGTTGGGTGGAATCATCTTAGGTATCTACAAAGTCCATTTGGTTCAGTGTCAAATTTAGGTTCTGGGTCTACTTGTTGATTTTTTGCCTTCTTGACTTTTTAGGGCTCTTAGTGGGGTATTCAAGTCCCCTGCTATAATAGTGTTAGAGTCAATATCTTTTTTCAGTTCACTTAGTAGTTGCTTTATAAATGCTCATGCTCCTGTGTTGGATGGATATATGTTTAGGATGGGTATTTCTTGCTGATGGATTGAACCTTTTATCATTATGTTGTGTCCTTTTGGATCTTTTAATTTTTTTTTTTTTTTTTTGAGTTGGAGTCTCACTCTGTCGCCCAGACTGGAGTGCAGTGGCTGCTCCTGGCCACCACAGCTTCGACCTGCTGGACTCCGGCGATCCTTCCGCCTCAGGCTTCCAAGTAGCCAGAATTACAGGCATGCACTACCACACCGGCTGATTTTTTTATTTATTGTACAGATGAGGTTTCGCTGCTCAGGCAGGTTTTGAACCCGTGGGCTCAGGCAATCCACTCACCTCAGCCTCCCAAAGGCGCAGGATTACAGGCTGAGCCACCGTGCCCGGCTCTTTTAAAATTTTTGATACCTTAAAGATTATTTTGCCTGATATTAATATTGCAACTCCTGCCTTTTTTTGTGATTCATTTGACTGGAAGTTCATTTTTCATCCTTTGAGTCTGCGTGCATTCCTTGTAGTGAGATGAGTCTCCTGGATGCAGCAAATAATTGGGTCATCGTTTCTTATCCAGTTTGCCAGTCTATGTCTTTCAGTGATGCATTTAGTCCATTCACTTTCAGGCTGATTATTGAAATGTGATTGTTTATCCTTGTCATTAGGTTCTTATAAAGTTTTTCCTTTGCTTATTTTCTTTTGGCTTTGGGGTTGATGTATGTGTGTATTTTCAAGTTTTGTTGTATTGTATTCTCTGTTGATTCTGTGTTCTGTTGTTCTCTTGGGAAGTGTGTGGCCATTCTTTTTTTCCCTTTCTTCTATACTTAATACCTTTTTAAGTGTCTCCTGTAGAGCTGGATTAGAAGCTGCATTATTTCTTAGTGATTGGATATCTGGGAAGGGTTTTAATTCTACATCACTGATGAAGTTGAGTTTGGCCAGGTAGAAAATTGTTGGTTAAAACTCTTTATCTTTGAAGATTTTGAATATAGGGCTTCAGTCCTTTCTTGCTTATTGCATTTCTTTTGATAGATCTGTTGCTATTCTTCTGGTTTTCCCTGGTAGGTAGTCTGATCTTTCTCTCTTGCTGCCTTTAGGATTTTTCTTTTGTACCTACTTTGTGTAGGCAAATTAATATGTTTTAGGGGAAACATATAGGAAGTATAAAGGGTTTCAAATTTTAGTACTCCTTTTTAAATATCTTCCTTCATTTTAAATAAACTGGTTGTTACTTTTTTAATTTATCTGATATGGAAGAAGAAAACACAGGCAAGTTTCAATAGTATATTTCATTCTGTACCTAATTATTGTTTCATCTGCTTACTGTACTTGTCTCCAAAGCTCAATGATTGTATTCCTCAACTCCAAGGCACATATTTTTATGTAGTATTTGCTTCTTATCTTGCAATTCAAACTGAAGTTTGACATCTATGCTTGTAATTAAATGTCCTCATTATTTCCTTGTTCATTTGCCTTTGAGATGCATTCAGTGAACACAGAAACTTTAGATCAAATACACTTTATCAATAGTATATTGGTGATGTTTTAGAGTTTTGGATTTGAAAGATTGTTTTCAAGAAAGGTTTGAGTCATTTGATTTAGAGCTACCTTCCCTGAAAAATAGTACCTTGTGTCATTTCCCTTCAAGTGATTTAGATAAAATAAGCCTCACACCAACATGAGTTAAAAACAAATTAAGAAACAATAAGGTTATATAGTCATTGATGGACAACAAATGGCTGAATACAGATGTCCAGGAACCCAACCCTATACTTTCTTTAGGTACAGTCATTCAATTTTTGCTAATTCAGTGTTAGTGAGGACTATATACAACAGGACTGTTGCAATAACAAGAGTTGACTATATATACTTATTACCAGTCAAATAAGTTGGCAAAGCAAGCAAAGTGAATATTAATAGCTATGTTATGTCAAGAAAAATTTTAAAGAAAACCAACAGAGCAAAGATTCCTAAAATTTTTTATCATTTCAGTAAATTCAATGCTTCTATGCTTCTTTTCATTTTGTAGAGGATATTCTACAAAAGTGACCTCTCATCTACCAATTTTGTGTGTGTGTGTGCACATGTGTAATATGTTTAGCTGTCTCCTGAGAGGTTAAATTTGAAATATACAAATTGAAAAAAATCGTTGAGTTTTCTTTGTGTTGCTTTTTCTTGATATTTACATTAATTTTTCTATTCTCTTTTTCAGAAGAAATTTACAAAAGCATTGGTAAATATGTTGACAATATGTTGTATCTCCCCCAAATCCTTTAAAATGACTGCTTTTTTGGAACTGTAACATTCCATGTCTTTTAACTTACCTACTATTTTTAAAGTCACTTTTCTGAATGTCTACTCTTCTCACTCTGTTTTCAGTACGGATCTCTCCCATATTAGGTTCTTTTATTTTATTTTCTGATTCTTTTCATTTAATTTTCCTTCACTTTATTTTCCTTTTTTCTTATTCCAAGCCATTTATTCCCTAGAAACATTTGCTTCTTCTGTCATCCAGGGTCTTGTCATATTTTCACTAAAAAGTTGGTGAAACAAAGGCCTTGCTGGCAATAGGCACCTGGTTTCCATTTTATGTATACGAGTATTTTGAAAAATTCAAGCTCTTTTTCTTATCAAAGTTCCAGGGCCCTTTACTATCCAATGGATTCTTCGTTAAACCTTAGTGATAAAAGAATGTAGTGGGAATCTGCCGGGGGAGGGGGAGGGCACATCTCATCAATAAGGTTACCTGTATAATGAAAATTTGTATATCTAACCTTGCATTGTACCTTACATCTTTAAAATTAAAAAATAAATAAATAAATAAAAGAGAAAAAAAGAATATTCCAAACATGCTTAGTGATGTTTTTTCATCCTCTGTGTTTTCAAAGATAGCATAAATTCTGATGTTATTTACTGGTCAGTTGTAAAACTGAGACTCATTCTTCTGCTGACCTCAAGCATGTTCTCTAAATGTCATTATATGTACAAATATCTTACCTAATTTTCTGACTTCAATTGCTTTCAAATTCTTCAATTTGCTGGGCTCGGTGGCTCAGCCTGTAATCCCACGCCTTTGGGAGGCTGAGGTGAGTGAATTGCCTGAGCCAGCGGGTTCGAGATCCGCCTGGGCAGCGAGACCTCATCCGTACAATAAATCAAAAATTCAGCCGGGCGTGGTAGCGCATGCCTGTAATTCCAGCTACTCAGAAGGCTGAGACGGAAGGATCGCCGGAGCCCAGCAGCGAGGCTGCGGTGGACCGGGAGCAGCCACTGCACTCCAGTCTGGGC
>NW_007247451.1:215337-218911 GCF_000164805.1 Carlito syrichta
GGGCCACCGAGTGAGACTCCAACTCAAAAAAAACTTCAATTTTTTAATTATCCTAATAAAAAACTAGGAAGATTTAATTAAAATTTTAATAAAAAATCACAAGAAAAGTTCACTGATAGTAAGCATGTCAGATCTGAATCTTTTTATATTAGTGGCAAGAGATGCATTTAAACTAGTTGTTGTCAAAATACTTTTTCAACAATACTAATATAATTATTAAAAGTTAGCATCTTTCTTTATAATGATATTTTCAATCATACCATAGTTTTCAAAGGAACATAGAAATATATCTTTTTAGTCTATGTAGCAGAATTCACAAGACTACTGCTATAGAAAGGCTACTAAAGAGATGGGGTCCTTTATCGTTTGCTTCTTCATTTATTTTTAAACACTTCTCTAATGTATAGTTGTCTGTTTGCCTTTTAATTTGAAAACAGTTGGAGTCCAATACAAGACCAAAGATTGATATGTGTTTATCCCAGAGGAAGTCTTATTTCACCTCTTTTATCATTTAACATCTAATCTTAGCACCTTTTAAATCAAGGGCTTTATGAAATTAAAACAGCATTACCTTGCATGGGTGAGATAGCCTTTGAACTAGTGGTTCAAATTCTCAAAAATATGGGTCACTTTGAACCAAAGAAAAATTTATGAAAGTGTTTCCATTATTGCAATTATCCCTTCCAAATATTATGCTCTCATTTTCAATGAATTAATTTCCTCTTCCTTTTATAGACAGTTGTAAAGAGAAAAAAGGCAAGACTTGTTAATGTATTTCAATGTTGACCTCGTTATTGTTCCATATACTTCTTGGACCCTTTATTCATCTCTCAGTATTTAGTGTCCTCAACTCCATCCGACACTTATCTTTACATGATTTTGTCTTATTACTTTTCTTTCTGCCTGCAGCTTGCCATTTTTCATTTGCCATTCAGTGTTTAGCATTACTCTATCCTGTTGTTTCAGACAATGTAAACAGAGTCTTTTTAAAATATATTTTATTCTATTTTATTATACGTATGTGGGGTACAAGTCAGGATTAGTTACAGAAGCAGACTGCATGCAGGTGAAGTTTGGATCTCCAAATGACCCTCATTTCCCCTAGTTTAGGACAAAGTACCCTTTGTGATGCTATGTGTCCCTGCTCCCCCAATGGCAGTGTCCAGCAACTGCTAATTCCTCCCTTGTGCTAATGTGATTAATGTTTAGGGCCCACTTATGAGTGAGAACATTTGGTAATCAGTTATTTGTTTCTGTGATAGGTTGCTAAATATGACGTTCTCCAACTCCATTCAATTTGCTGTGATTCCATGATTTTTTTCTCAATGGCTGTGTAATATAATACTCAATTGTGTATATGTATCACATTTTTTTATCCAGTCCATTTTTGATGGGCAGTAGGGCTGGTTCCATGGTTTTGCTATTGTGAAGAGTGCAGCTATAAGCATGCGTCTGCAGGTGTTTTTTTGGTAGAACAATTTATGTTCCTCTGGGTATATTCCCAGGAGAGGTATTGCTGGATCATATGGAAAGTCAATTTTAGTGCTTTTATCAATCACCACACTGCTTTCCATCAAACTGCTTTCCACCACACTGCTTTCCCTTTTCTCCACACCCTCATCAGCATCTGTTGTTTTTTTGATTTATTGATGAGGGCCATCCTACTGGAGTTAGATCATATCTCATTGTAGTTTTGATTTGCATTTCTCAAGTGATTAATGAGACTGAGCTTTTTAAAAAAATGTATCTGTCAGCCGCATGTACAACTTCTTTTGAAAAGCATCTATTCATGTCTTTTGCCTACTCTTTAATAGGATTTTTTGCTTTTTTTCTTTTAGCTTGTTGGAGTTCCTCATAGATTACGATTTTTAGGTCTGTCAGATACAAATTTAGCGAATATTTTTTCCATCCTGTGGGATATCTCCACTCTTTTGATGGTTTCTTTAGCTGAGCAAAATTGATGAGATCTCACGTGTCTATCATGGCTTTTATGGTATTCACTTTTGGGGATTTGATCAAAAATTGGTTGCCTACTCTAATGTGTATAAGAGTGTTTCTTATTTTTTCTTCTAGGATTCTTATAGTTTGAGATTGTACATTGAGATCTTTGATCCATTTAGAGTTGATTTTTGTATATGACAATAAGTAGGGGTTCTGTTTCATTCTTCCGCATGTGGTCAGTCAGTTCTTCTAGCACAATTTTCATAGTATGGTCTCCCTTCTCTAGTGGTTGTTTTCGGTGGTTTTGTAAAGATGAGTTGGTTTCAGAGACTGAGATTTTGCATCCGTACTCTCTGTCCTCTTTCCTTGGTCTATGTGTCTATTCTTGTATCAGGACCAGGTTGTTTAAGTTACCGTAGCCTTGTAGTAAAGTTTAATATCTGGAAGTGTGTTGGCTTCCTTTTTATTCCTTTATTCTGAGGATTGTTTTGACCCTTTGTGCTCTTTTTGTTTTTATATAAATTTACATTTTGTCATTTCCAGGTATGAGAAAAATGATCCTGGTAGTTTTATGAGTATTGCATTGAATCTGTGGATTGTCTAGGGTAGGACAGACATCTTGACAATATTGATTCTTTCAGTTCATGAGAATGAAATATACATCCACTTGTTTTTGTCATTCCTGATTTCTTTGAGCAACATTTCTCTAGTTCTCACTGTAAAGATCTTTCACTTTTTTGGTTAAGTGGATGCCAAGGTATTTTTTTGTGTGGCTATTGTGAATAGGATTGTCCTTTTTTTTGGCACTCTGGTTTTTGCTGGGGTATAAAAATGCAGCTGTCTTTTGCACATTTTTTTTACCTTAAGTCTTACTGAAGTCAATTATCAGTGTGAGGAGACTTTTGACAGATTCCTTATGGTTTTCAAGACATAACATCATATTGTCTGTAAAGAGAAATACCTTGACTTTCTCTTTTCCTGTTTGGACATCCCTGATTTCTGCTCTTGCCTGACTCCTCTGGCTAGGACTTCCAATACTATGTTGAACTGGAGGATTGAGAGTGGCCATCCCTGTCTAGTTTCCTTTCTCAGAGGGAGTGCTTCCAGTTTCTGTCAGTTGAGCAAAATGTTGGCTGTAGGTTTATTATAGCTGGCTCTTATTGTTTTGAGAAATGTTTCTTCTATGACTAGGTGCTCAAGAGTTTTTTTCAAGAAGAGATGCTGGGTTTTGTTGAATGCTTTTTATGCATCTAATGATATAATCATGTAGTTCTTGGTTTTACATCTCTTGATGTGCTAAATTACATTTATGATCTTGCAAATGTTGAACCAGCCCTGCATCCAAGGAATGAAGCTCACTTGGTCATGGTGGATGCTAGGTCCTGTTTGGTAAAATCTTTGCATCTTTGTTTATCAAGCAGATTGGTCTGTAATTCTCTTTACTTGTTGGGTCTTTGCCAGATTTGGTATAAAGTTGGCTTTATAAAATGAGTTGGGGAGCATTCCTTCTTTCTCAATAGCCTGAAAACTTTCAATAACATTGGAACATTGGTATCAGCTCCTCCTTTATATCATGCAGAATTTAGCTGGGAAGTCTTTGGGTCAGGGTTTTTTTTTTTTTTTTTTTTTTTTT
>NW_007247451.1:218934-226557 GCF_000164805.1 Carlito syrichta
CTTGGGAGGTTGTGTGATGTCAGAAGTGTTCTATTTCCTTTAGGTTTTCTAGTTAATTTGTATACAGATTTTTGTACTAATCTCTGATACTCTTTTGAATTTCTTTAGAGTCATTTGTGACTTTGCCTTTGCATTACTAATTGCATTTATCTGGTCAGGGGAAAAATCAATCTTATTTATCCTTTCAAAAAACCAGTTTTTGGTTTTGCTGATCCTTTCTTTTTTATTATAAAGATGTGGGGGTACAAATCAGGGTTAAGTATGCAAACATTGATTATTTAGGTACCCTTGTTGATGAGGTGTGCCCCTCCCTCCCCTAGAAATTTCCCTCAACTGCCAATCTCACCCCCCCACCCTAACAATTTCCCACTACTGTCAATCTCTTTCTTATAGTAACCACTATCAAAATCTAAACTGAATTTTTTTGTGGAAATTAAAAAGCTAATCAAAACATTTATAAAATTCACCTAAAATATCCAAAACAATGCTGATAAAAACAAAATTGAAGGATTCAATTTCAAATCAAAATGTGGTAATGGCATAAAGTCAGCATATAGAATGATAAAATACAATTAATAGTCTAGAAATAAATTCATGGACAACTGATTTATTTATTTATATATGCTATATATATTTATTTATATATGCATATATATATTTATATTTTTACTATAAAGATGTGGGGTACAATTCAGGGTTAGGTACACAAACGCTGATTATGTAGGTACCCTTGTTGATGAGGTATGCCCCTCCCTCCTCTAGCAGTTTCCCTCACTGTCAATCCCACCCTCCCTTCCCTGACAGTTTCTCACTAATACCAATCCCTTTCTAATAGTACTACGGTAATTCAAGGTCCGCTTATGAGTGATAATACATGGTACTCTGTTATTTGTTTCTGTGATAGATCACTAAGTATGGTTGACTGCTGTGAAGTCCATATATTTGTCCTTCTTTATGGCTGGGTAATATTCCATTGTGTATGCGTACCACATTTGTTAAATCTAGCCCAGCTTCGATGGGCAGCATGGTTGGATTCATGTTTTTGTTATTGTGAATACAGCAGCAACAAATAAATGTGTGCAGCTATCTTTTTGGTAGAATGATTGAAGCTCCTCCGGGTGTATTCCCAATAGAGAAATTGCTGGGTCACATGGAAGGTCAATTTCTAGTTCCTTCAGAAATCGCCACACTGTCTTCCAAAGAGATTGCACTAGTTTGCATTTCCACCAGAGGTGTACAAGTATGCCTTTTTCTCCAATCCTTGCCAGCATCTGTTGTTGCTTGTTTCATTAATGATGGCCATTCTTACTGGGTTAGGTGGTATCTCAATGTGGTTTTGATTTGCATTTTTCTGATGATAAGTGAGGCTGAGCACTTTTTCATGTGTCTGTTGACTGCCTGTATATCTTCTTTTGAGAATTGTCTATTGATTTTGTTTGCCCACTTTTTAATGGGGCTGTTTGTATTTTTTTCCTATTGGTGCATCTGATTTCCTTGTAGATCCTAGATGTTAGGCCTTTGTCAGATATACAGTTGGCAAATAATTTTTTCCCATTCTGGCTGTCTCCCTGCTCTCTTGATGGTTTCTTTTGCTTTGCAGAAGCTCAGTGGTTTGATGAGGTTTCACTTTTCTATCTTATTTCTTAAGGTATGGGTGCTTAGGGTTCTAATCAGGAATTGGTTGCCAGTTCCAATTTCCATAAGGGTGTCTGCTGCATTTTCTAACATTCTTATACCTTGAGGTTTTACGTTTAGGTCTTTGATTCATTTAGAGTTAATTTTTGTGTATGGTAACAGGTAGGGGTCCTGTTTGAATCTTCTGCATGTGGTCAGCCTGTTTTTCCAGCACCATTTACTGAATATATTCTCCTCTCCCTAGTGGTTGTTGTTGGAGGCTTTGTCAAAAATGAGTTGGTTGAAAAATTGAGGCTTTGCTTCCAGAATCGGTATCCTGTTCCATTGGTCTACATGCCTGTTCTTGTTTCAATAACAGGTTGTTTTGATTACTGTAGCCTTATAGTAAAGTTTGATGTTTAGAAGTGTGATGCCTCCTGTTTTGTTTCTTTTGCTAAGGATTGTTTTGACT
This sequence comes from Carlito syrichta, assembly GCF_000164805.1. Taxonomy (NCBI): domain Eukaryota; kingdom Metazoa; phylum Chordata; class Mammalia; order Primates; family Tarsiidae; genus Carlito; species Carlito syrichta. The sequence continues at coordinate 221,021 of NW_007247451.1, forward strand.
ATTCGTGGCCATTTATGTTTCCACATGAATTTCTGTATTGTCATTTCCAGGTCTGAGAAGAACGATGTTGGTAACTTAATGGGTATTGCATTGACTCTGTAGATTGCCTTTGGTAGTATTGACATTTTAACAATGTTCTTTTTTCATACCCATGAGCATGGAATAATTTTCCACTTTGTGCCTTTTGGGATTTCTTTGGGCAGTGTTTTGTAGTTCTCAATGTAAAGGTCTTTTACTTCTCTGGTTAGGAAGATGCTGAGGTATTTCTTTTTTTGGCGGTGGGGGCAATTGTGAATGGTATTGTGCTTTTAATTTCCAACACAAGTTGAATAAGAGGGGTGAGAGTGGGAAGCATTGTCTTGTTCCAGTTTTCAGGGGAAATGTTTCCAGTTTCTGTCCATTTAGCAATATGTTAGCTGTGGGTTTATTGTAAATGGCACTTATTATTTTAGGTATGTTCCTTCTACACCTAGTTGTTTTAGGGTTTTTATCAAGAAGGGATGCTGGATTTTATCAAAAGCTTTTTCTGCATCTAATGAGATAATCATGTGGTTCTTATTTTGACATCTGTTAATGTTTTTAATTACATTTATGGTCTTGCAAAAGTTGAACCAGTCCTGCATCCTGGGGATGAATTCTACTTGGTCATGGAGGATGATTTTTGAGATGTGTTTTTGGATCTGATGTACTAGAATCTTGTTGAGAATTTTACATCTATGTTCATAAGAGATATTGTCCTGTAGTTCCCTTTTTTTGTTGTTGTTGGATCTTTACCTGGATTGGGTATCAGTGTGATGTTAACTTCATAAAATGATTTGGGGAAGCCAGGCTCGGTGGTTCAGCCTGTAATCACGCGCCTTTGGGAGGCTGAGGTGAGTGGATTGCCTGAGCCCGTGGTTTCGAGACCTGCCTGGGCAACTTGGCGAGACCTCATCTTTACAATAAATCAAAAAATTAGCCTGGCGTGGTAGCACGCGCCTGTAGTTCCAGCTACTCAGAAGGCTGAAGCGGAAGGATCGCTGGAGCCCAGTGGGTCAAGGCTGTGGTGGCCAGGAGCGGCTGCGGCACTCCAGTCTGGGTGACGGAGTGAAACTCCAACTCAAAAAAAATGATTTGGGAAGAATTCCATCTTTCTCAATTGCCTGGAATACTTTCAGTAGGATTGGTATCGGCTCCTTCTTGTACGTTTCGTAGAATTCTGCTGGAAAGCCATCTGGTCCAGGGCTTTTTTTTTTTTGTAGGTAGTTTTTGTATGACAGAGTCAATTTCCTGGGTTGTTATTCGTCTATTTAGTGTCCCAGTGTCTTCTTGTTTCAACCTGAGGAGATTGTGTGATGTCAGCAAGTTCTTCATTTCATTTATGTTATCAATTTTTTTTTCCATATGGGTGTACCTAGTAATCTCTGAAAATCTTTTGTATTTATTCAAGGTCAGTTGTGATTTGATCTTTTGCATTTCTGATTGTGTTTATTTGGGCTTTTTCTGTGTTTTTCTTGGTTATTCTGGCTAGAGGTCCACTAATCTTGTTTATCCTTTTAAATAACCAGTTTTTTGTTTTGTTGATGGTTTCTATGATATTTTTGTCTTCTATGCCCTGATTTGGCCTCTTATTTTGGTGATTTGGATTCTTCTGCTAAAGTTGGGGTTTTGGTGGTCTTCTCTTTCCAATTCACTTAGGTGATTTATTAGACTATCAATTTCTGATCTTTCCATTTTCTTGATATATTCTTGTAGAGATATACATTCCCTTTCTAGAACTGTTTTCATGGCATCCCAAAGGTTTTGGTAAGATGTTTCTTTATTTTCATTTATTTCTAGCAATCTTTTAATTTCTGCTTTGATTTCAGTGTTGACCCATTCGTTATTCAGCATCATGCTGTTTAGTGTCCATGTCTTTGTGGGCTTTGGGGAAATTTTGTTGGTGTTGATATTTATTTTTGTTCCCTTGTGGTCTGAGAATGTGCATGGCAAGATTTCAACCTTATGGAATTTGTTTATGCTTGATTTATGGCCAAGGATGTGATCGATATTGGAGTATGTTCCATGTGGTGATGATTAGAATGTATATTCTGTGGTTGTTGGATGGAATAATCTGTAGGTATGTATATAAGTCTGTTTGGTTGAGTGTCAAGTTTATGTTCTGGGTCTCCTGTTGATTTTTTGCCTTGATGATCTATCTTGAGCTGTGACTGGGATATTCAAGTCCCTTGCTGTAATAGTGTTATAGTCAATATCTTTTTTTAGTTTATTTAGTTGTTGTTTTATAAATGCTGGTGCTCCTGTTTTGGGTGAATATGTGTTTAGAATACATATTTCTTGTTGATGGATTGGACCTTTTATTATTATGTAGTGTCTTTTTAAATTTTTTGATAGCTTAAAGGTTGTTTTGTCTGATGTTAAGATTGTGACTCCTGCTTTCTTTTGTGATTCATTTGCCTGGAAACTCATTTTCTATCCTTTAATTTTAAGTCTGTGTGTCTCCCTGGTGTTGACATGAGTTTCCTGGATGCATCAAATAATTGGGTCATGGTTTCTTATCCAGTTTACCATTCTGTATCTTTTCAGTGGTGCATTCAGTCCATTCGCATTCAGACTAATTATCAAAATGTGATTATTTATCCTTTTCATTAGGTTCTTATAAAGTTTTTTGGTTTTTGTTTTGTTTTTGTTTTTGTTCCTTCTTGTCTTTTGACTTTGGGATTGATGTATGTGTGTATTTTCCAGTTTCTTGTTGTGTTGTATTCTCTGTTGACTCTGTACTCTGCTGTTCTCTTGGGGAGTGGGTAGTGATTTTCTTTCTTTCTTTTGTGCTTAATACCTTTTAAAATGTCTTCTGTATAGCTGGTCTGGAAACTTCACAATCTCTTAGGGGTTGGATATCTGGGAAGGATTTTAATTCTCCATCTCCACTGAAGCTGAGCTTGCCTGGATAGGAAATTCTTTGTTCAAATTGTTTATCTTTGAGAACTTTGAATATTGGACTCCAGTCCTTTCTTGCTTGTATTGTTTCTTCCCATAGGTTTGCTGCTATTCTGATTGGTTTTCCCCAGTAGGTAGTCTGACCTTTTGCTCTTCCAGTCTTTAGGATTTTTTCTTTTGTGCCTACTTTGTGTAGGCTAATTCCTATATGTCTAGGGGTAGGTCTTCTCATTTGATGTCTTGTGGGGGTTCTCTGTATCTCTTCTGCTCGGCAGGTCACATCTCTGGTGTGATAGGGAAAGTTTTCTTGGATTGCATCCTGGAATACTTGCTCCAATTTGTTTTCAATTTCCCTTTCTTCTTCTGGGATTCTAATCAGGCATTGATTTGGCTTCTTGATATACTCATACATCGCTTGTAGGCCTTGTTCTTTCTTTCTGAGTCTTCTTTCTATGCTCTATAGATCGGGTTAATTCCATGTTCTGATCTGCTTTCCATGCTTGTCATCATGTTATTTATTTCCTGGATGACATTTTTTGTTGACAAAATCTCTGCTACAAGTTCATTCAATGTTGCATCTTGTCTTTCTTGAGTCTTATTCACTCTTTCCATCCATTCCCTAATCCCTGTCATATTATGTGGCCAGTTGTTGGTGACTTCCATTGTTTGGTCACCTGGGTCTGATATTTTTAGGAGTTTTGTCTTTGGTACACTTGAAATTGCCTGTGGTCTTCCTTTGGTTTCTCCTCATTTATGACTGATCTCTTGTTTTTCACTTTAGTTCTTTTATTCAGTGTCAGTGGGAGAGGCTTTTCCTTCTGATATTTGCTCAGTCCTCTCTCCTTCCCTGCTCTGAGCTCTGGATTTGTTCTATTTTGAAATAAGATGGTGGATGGGAAGATTTTCTGTCTCTAGTATTTTTTGAAAGTCAAATAAAGTAGAGGATGGGGAGCTAGTATTCAGAAACTACTTTCAAATTACAATGTTCTATTATTGTGGTATGTGTTCCCTGAGACCCACTACCCACTACCACTCTATATGATGATGCAAAGCAGAAACCAATGTAAAAAAACAATTGAAAACACACACACACAGACTTACACACCCCAAAACAAACTGGAATAACAACAAAGTGAAACAAAATAAACAAAAACAACAAAAACCAAGAAAACTGAACACACACACACATGCCTAGCACAAAGTGAACAGAGACGAAAAACAGAAAGACTGGAGGGGGAAAAAAAGGAATTCAGATTGATCCATCACACATATATTAACAGACACCTTAAGCTATAAAAAATGAAAATAAAAAGAAACAGTGAACAGAAAATCAAAATCAAACCAACAACAACAAAATTGAAAGATGAACACTCAATCATTCACATAAACACATAAACAGATACAACAAACAAAATAAGAAAGAGACAAAGAAAAGAAAAAAAATTGAGGGGAATGCAGATCAAGCCTTCACATGCACATTCATGCACAATTAAAAATATTTTAAAAATAGATGAACTAACAAACAGGCAAAAAATTTTAAAATAATTTTAAAAATAGATTAAAAATTATAAACAAACCTGCCCTTTTATGGCAGTTTCTTTAATTGTTTCTCTAATCAAGTCTGTCTTGCAGAGCCACCTGTTTCACTCTCTCCTCAGTGTCCAGAGCAGGGAAGGAGGAGTGGCAGTGGAGGTGGGTGGGACTGTAGTCCTCCATTCCCATTCTTGTTTGGTCAGGGAGATCTCCAGTGGAAGACTCAGGATTATTTCTTCCCCAGGTATGCACTTGTGGGGGTGTCCCAGCTAGGCCTATCCTGGAATGCAGTTCTCTTGACATCCAGGCACTGCCTGGGTTTGTCCCTCTCAGTCATGGCCCTGCAGTGTGTCTAATGTTCAGAGGATTGCTGGGGAACAGGGGGTTTGGATCATCCCCAGACTCACCACTGATCTCTTTGGAGTCCTTCCTCATCTTTTTCTGGTCACACCCTTTGTGTTGCAGCTGGATCAGGGTAGAGGGTGGTGCACCTGGGACTCAGCACTTATCAGGTCCCTCTGAAGTTTATGCTTTCAAGATATTCCTTCTTGGGTCAAAATCAGCCCTTAATTAGTTAATCCACCACTCACATAGATCAGGTCTGTTATTCCATGGTGAGCAAGTCAGAGCACTTTCCTGCCCCACCTTCAAGGTGGTGGTGGGGTATCTCTCTGTCCTCTTCCATGGGACTGTGCTTCTAGACTGCCTCTGCAGCCCCTGCTGCCAGTACCTTGACAGACGCTGAAGTGGTGAGGCAAAGTCTGGAGCCAGCAGTCTCTCCTGCTGCAATAGTGAGGCAGAGCCTGAAGCAGTAATCTCTCCCTGTTGATTCTTCACAGGAAACCTTTTGTCCATTTAAAAGTAATGGCACTCAGCTTCTGTGATCTGGGAAGAGCCAGGGACCAAGTAGAGAAACTGCTTGCACCAGGGCCCTGGCCACTTGCTCACAAGCCCCCACTTAGTCAGTCTCTCCCAGCAATTTTTCCCAGGAATGGTTTTGTTGATTTATTCATTTATTTATTTTATTTTTTTATTATTTTTTTGAGTTGGAGTCTCACTCTGTTGCCCAGACTGGAGTGCAGTGG
>NW_007247451.1:226635-247918 GCF_000164805.1 Carlito syrichta
TGCTGGGCTCTGGCGATCCTTCCGCCTCAGCCTTCTGAGTAGCCGGAATTACAGGCGCGTAATACCATGTCCGGCTGATTTATGATTTATTGTAGAGATGAGGTCTCGCCAAGTTGCCAAGGCAGATCTCGAACCCACGGGCTCAGGCAATCCACTCACCTCAGCCACCCAAAGGTGCTGGATTACAGGCTGAGCCACCGAGCCCAGCTGGTTTTGTTGCTTTAAACAAAAAAAATATGGCATTTGGCTTCTGCATCCTGGCAATCATTAGGAGTCAATCCTAGTAGCTGCGGCACCAGCTGCTGCACCAGGAGAGCCCTAGTCACTAGCTCCCTAGCCCTCACTCAATCAGCCACTCACACACTAACTCACTCACCAGCATGTACACCAGCATTTTCCATATACTCACTCATTCACTCACACCAGGACTTGCATTGTCCAACTGGCTCAGCTGCCATCCTCCCCACTTGTTGATCCTTTATATGATACTTTTGTCTTCTATGTCCTGTAACTCTGATTTTATCTTGGTGATCTGAATTATTCTGCTGAGATTAGGATTTAGGTGATTTTACCTTTCCCACTCCTTTAGGTTTGATATTGGGTTGACTAATCATGATCTTTCTGTTGTCTTATTTAGTACATGTGGCACAATGAATTTTCTTCTTAACACTGATTTCATGGCTTTCAGAGATTCTAATAATATGTGTTTGGGTTTTCCTTTGTTTTTAGGAATGTTTTTATATCTGTATTGGTTTCCATGTTGACCCAGAAATCATCCAAGGGCATGTTGTCTAGAGTTTATATCTTTATGTGTTTTAGAGAAATTGTGTTGGTGATGATATTTATTTGTATTCCACTGTGTCCTGAGAAGATGTATGGTATTATTTTGATTTTTTGGAATTTGCTTATTATGGATTTATGCCTGAGAATGTGGTCAATCTTGGAGTATGCACCATATGCTGATGAGTAGAAAGTGTACTATGTAATTGTTGGGTGAAGTGATCTGTAGATGTCTATTGAGTTTGTTTGATTCAGTGTTGGGTTGATTCTATGTTTCCTGTTTTGTTTTGTTTTGTTTTTTGCCTTGACGATCTATCTAAAGCTGTTGGTGTTTTTAGGTCTCCAACAATGATTGTGTGAGAGTCAATATCCTCCTTTAGTTTGCTTACCAATTGTCTTATAAAACTTGACGCTCCTGTGTTGGGTGCATGTATGTTTAGGATGGATATTTCTTGCTGGCTATTTAGCCTTTTATTATAATATAGTGTCCTTCCATGTCCTTTTAAATTTTTGATATCTTAAGGACTGCTTTGTTGGATGTTAGAATAGCTACACTTGCTTTTTTCTGTTTTCCATTCACCTGAAAGATCATTTTTCAACCTCCAATTTTGAGGCCATGTGTGTCTTTTGAAGTGAGATGAGTTTTCTGGTGGCAGCAGATTATTGAATTATTTTTTAAGACTAGTTTTTCTAATTAAGCTTAGCTTGACTGCATAGTAAATTCTTGGTTGTAATTGTTTATCTTTAAGAACATTAAAAATTGAACTCCAATCCCTTCAGGTTTGTGGTGTTTCTATGAAAAAGTCTGGAGTGATTTTCAGGGGTTTCCCCCATAGTTAATCTAGCCTTTCTCTCTTGCTACTTTTAGGATTTTTCTCTGTTGTGTTTATTTTTTGGAGGCAAATTACATTTCTTGGTGATGGTCTTCTTGTGTAATATCTTGCATGGGTTCTTTGAATCTCTTGCACTTGTTTGTTTCTCTAACAAGATGGGGGAAATTCTCTTGAGTGACCTCATGGAGTATTTATTCCATGGTGTTTTTATTTTCTCTTTCTGCTTCAGGGATTCCAACCAGGTGTGGGTTTGGCTTTTTGAACAAGTCACACAGCTCTTGGATGCTTTCTTCCTTGGTTTTGAGTTTTTTCTTTTTCTTTTTCTATGTTTTTAACAGTTTGTGTTAATTCCATGCTTTGGTGTTCAAGGTTTGAGATTCTTTCCTTTGCTTATTTGAGCCTGTTCTCAATACTTCTTACTATGTTATTGATTTCAAGGATGGAGCTCTTTATTTTTAGTATTTCACAGTAGACTTTTTATGAAGTTGGTTAATCCTGCTTTTACCTCCTGTACAATTTCTTTGAGTTTTGCTTAATGTTTGTCTTGGTTCCTGTTGATCTGGGCCATCCACTCTTTGATTATAGTGACTGTCACTTGAGCCAGGTCCTTCTGGGAGGTTTCCATTGTGCTCTGGTGGTTGCTTTTCTTTGTGCTTTCCCTTTAAAATTCCAAGAAGGGCTTTTTTTTTTTATTTCTTCATTTGAGAAATCTTTTTACTCAGTGAGAGAGGTAATAGGAGCTCCACCCTGTGGCAGGATATTGTTACTACATCCTTACTTTTTGTGTTTTGATTTTTTTCTCTACTGCTAAACTGGAGGGGTTAGATTCTCCACCCCCTGCTGCATGTGATTGATAGCCAGTGGTTGGGAGAAAAAAGGGGTGAGTCAACTCAATAAAATCCTGAATCCATCACCCTTCTCTCTCCCAGTGTAATCTCAGCTCCTATAAATATCCAGCCTACCAAGGCAGGAAGATGGGGTGCCTGGATTTCCATGCTTTCCCCCCACTCACCACCCACCCCCATTCTCTGTGTGTTCAAGAAGTTCCCTGCTGGTTGCAGGGAGTCTCACCCTTACAAACAAGTTCAGGATGCCTCCTTTAATCTGCAGATTGATCCCCACTTTCTACCCTGCCCTGCCAGAGAGTTGCCAGTTTACCATTCCACCAGGTGCAAATGGCAGGCATATCATTTAGTTTTGCCCCACTGATGAGCTTTCCCCACGTGGAACTTGCTTCCTGATCCACCTGAGCTCTGATACCCACCACTGCAACCTGCGCAGGCCCTCTCCCACATGAAACCGACATCTTGTGAACGGCTGAAAGGGGGTGAGCTGATTCAGAGCATCTTATACTTACAACTCTCCTTCTCTGATCAGATCTTTTTTTTCAGTACACATCTTGTGAAGGGCAGCTGGTACAGTGCTGGGGGGCAGTTGGGCACCTAAAATTCCACTAGATGTTTGTCATTTTCAAAGTGCTTGATATAATAGGTCTGTAGAAGTTATGCTCAGAACATTTGATTTTGAAGTCCCTTATCTACCATTTAATTCTTCATATCCTTATCTTTCGTTTGACTTAATTCAGATAAGCTTCATGTAATTATGAATCAAAAAAGAAAGTAATATAAAATACAATATGTGTGCATCAGCTATAAAAAACGTTAATAAAAATACCCAGAAACTGGGTGGAGTGGTTCAGTATTCTGTAATTCGGCTATTGTGATGACTTTATACAACAATAATACAGTAATAACAAGATTAAAATATTTATATTTGTTCAGATAAACCATTTAAAAACTGAACAGTAAAAATTCACTTGTCAAACTGAATCAAGAAGATTTTCAAGAAGTTACCTCCTGGAAAAATATTCCTAAAACGCTTCCTTGATTCACCTAATTACAATTTTCCCCCTTTTCTTTTCTGAGGCTTATTCTCTAGACACAGGGCAGTTTTCAGTTTCTGTTGGTGAATATGTGTATGTGCTTGTATGCATCTGTATGGATGTATGTCTGTGTATGGTCATCTGCATCCTAATTGATTTAATATTACATTTAAGTTGTTCAAAAATTTGTCTATTCTTTACATTAGTTTTCCACACTATTTACAATAATTTTTCCATTTTATTTTTCAGATGATCTGGTGAAAATGTTTGGTAAATTTTCTCTTAAACCTTTTAATCCCATAACCCTTCAAAAGTTGCTTTTCTGGTGTCATTAAAATGATCTGCCTTTTAATCTCATGCCATTTGTTGTTTCTTCCATCTCCTGAATGTATACTCTTCCCTCTACAGTTTTTTTTTTTTTTTTTTGAGTTGGAGTCTTACTCTGTAGCCCAGACTGGAGTGCAGTGGCCGCTCCCAGCCACCGCAGCCTCGACCTGCTGGGCTACAGAGATCATTCTGCCTCAGCCTTCCAAGTAGCCGGAACTACAGGCGCGTGCTACCACACCTGGCTAATTTTTTGATTTATCGTAGACATGAGGTCTCGCCAAGTTGCCCAGGTGGGTCTCGAACCCGCGGGCTCAGGCAATTCACTCAACTCAGCCTCCCAAGGCGGGGGATTACAAGCTGAGCCACCAAGCCTGGCTTCAGTTTTTCAATATAGACTTTCCCCATATTAACTCTACATTCTCTTTCCCTGTCTTTCATCTTCTCCCATTACTTTTTTCCAATCTGTTCCTTTATGCAAGCATGGCCTAGTTCCTTCTTCCATAGTTTCATTATGAATTTTGTGAGGAGCTGGGTGATAAGACTGGTGGGCAAATGATTTGTATTCTGCATATATTGTCTCAAAATTGTCTATTACATCAGGACATATGTCCTGTATGCTATGTTCAAGAAGTTGTTACTATGTAATTGTGAATTCCTCAAATATTGAGATGAAAGAAGATTCCAAACTTGCGAAATCTAGTTTTGTTCACGTTGTCTATACAAAGACAGCTTTAGACTCACTCTTTCATTTCCCTGAGTCATGCTATACACGTTTTCCCAAATACACAAATATTTTACACAATTCCCCCCCTTTTATACCCAACAGTAAATGTTACTTTTCTGCATTTGTATTGATACAATATTTTGCATTCAAAATGCAATTCTTTTTAAATCGTGGAACAGATTTATGTCTCAAGGAAAAATCACTAACTATATCCTTGAATTTACATTTTATGAGATAGAAGAAGCTTATTTTTTCCACAAACAACACTAAAAGATTTTTTTGCATAACACCCTTAATACAATCATTAAAAGGCTCACATCTTATATTTCTTTTTTTTATTTTAAAATTGTGGGGTACAATTAAGGTTTAGATATACAAATATGCATTGTGCAGGTACCCTTGTTGATGAGGTGTGCCCGCCGTCCCCAGACAGATATCAACTACTGTTAATCCCACCTCCCTTCCTCTCCCTGCCACCCCCATAGTTTCCCGCCACTGTCCATCAAAAGAGGACTGGATTGAAAAAATGTGGTACATATACACAATGGAATATTTGCAACCATAAAAAAGAGCACATCATATATTTCTAATAATTTTTTAATTAGCTTTTTCTTACATTGAGACTATCACTTAAGGATATATCTCTTCAATAGATGTCACAGCCTTCATACGATTATTGCTACAAATAAAGTTTTGGACAGACAAGTGTTTTTATGGTCTTTCTCATCTGTTTTTAATGATGTGTCTCATGTATGTACGCTTGTTTGCATTTTATTCTTTAAAAAAGAGAAAACCCAGAGAAAGATAAATTATTGTTAATCGTATGAGAAGTCATTTTTTACTTCCTCTCCTGGTGTCATTGCAAACCTGAATTCCTTTTTCACCAAGGGATTAGGGCATGTAAAACAACATTACCTCTGATTGGAAAGATGACTTTCAGAAATATATAGCTTCTACAGTCAAAAGTATAGGTAATTTGAGTCACAGAATAAGCTAAGAAAGGGTTTCTAATTTCTGTCCTTGTTAATGGCACCCAAAGGACTTATTAAAATAAACAAACAATAGTACATGCCTAAATAATGTCAAAAAGGGCCATGAACCTTTTTAAAAGGTCAACATACAACTAAGGATGACATTTCTGATGAATTATTCAATACATCTTTTTAGGTTCCTTTCATATTTTGTAGAATATGCTTGAGAAAAATTAAGCTTTTAGTCACTTTTTGTCAGTGTGTGTATGTGTGTGCACATGTGTGTGTTTGTGTTTGTGTGTTGATATGTCACCAGATAAAATTAATTTTAAATGGAATATCTTTACAGAATATGAACTTTCTATTTGTTTCTTTCCTATAATACTTACACTGTATTTCCCATTTTATTTTCAAGTGGGCCTCTGAAGAAAACTGGTAAATTTTCAGACAACCTCTTACTTCTAAACTTTCCAAAAGCTTCCCGAGCCCTGCTATAGTTACACTAAAAATATGGTGATAGAAAGATGACTAGACTGGAGAACACAGGGAGCCTCTTCCATTTACATTTCCTTTAAAAATAGAAACTTAAGCAGCCAACAAACACATTAAAAATGCCAATTCTCACTAATCATCAGGGAAATTCAGATCAAATTATAATGAGATACTGCTTAACCCTGGTAAGGATGGCTATCATTAATAAGTCAAAAAATATTAGATGCTGGTGTGAATGTGAAGTAAAGAGAATGCTTCTATAATGTTGTTGGAAATGTCAGCGAATTCAACCTCTCTGGAAAGCAGTGTGGTGATTTCTAAAAGAATTAAAAATTTATCTTTCATACAATTCAGTAATTCCTGGGAATATACCTAGAGGAACATAAATCGTTCTACCCAAAAGACACCCACACATGCATGTTTATTGCCACACTATTCGCAATAGCAAAATTATGTAACCAACTTTACTGCCCATTGAAAGTGGACTGGGTAAACAAATTGTGGTATATATATATATGATGAAGTATTATGCAGCCATAAAGACGAACAAAATCATGACCTTCACAGCAACTTGGATGCAGTTGGAGACCACCATACTAAGTGAACTATCATAGAAACAAAGAACTGGTTACCACATGTTTTCACTCATTAGTGAACACAATACTAGTCACGTTAGCACAATGGTGGAATTTGCAGTTACTGGGCACTGCTAGGGGAGGGAGGAAAAGAGGAGGGCAGGGAAAATGTGATAAGGGTATCTGGTCCATCACCAGGGGGAAGTGACGGCCAGCTAGAAGCCCAAATTTCACCTGCATGTAGCCTACTCATGTGGTAAATCCTCACTTATACCCAACAACTCTACACAGATAAATACATTATCAAGAACTATAAATAAAGGCTTAAAGTTTCCCTCCATCCCAAGAGAATTGTCAAAAGGATGGAGGGTGGTAAGCACATTCCCCTCTACTCCTGCAGGAGTAGATATGCTCTTGTCTGAAGTCTGTTGTACTGCAGTGTTATCCTATCTTGAAGTGATGGATCTGTTTTTTGCACTCTCATGTCAATCATTAATTAGTTGCTGTTGGCCCCTGCAGGAGTGGAGGGGAACATTTTTACTGTTTTTCCTCACTTTCCTCCCAATGACTTGTTCCCCTAATAAATCACTTTCACAAGAAAAAAAAGTTTTTCAAAGTTTCAGAAGTCATTACTATGCATAGATACATTACCAAATTTTTAGAAGATTTTAATCATAGTGAAGGAAGTTTCTCCCCCCCATTGTTCTGTCAAAGACTATAAAATTTCAGATGCTCTGTGGTCAAGGGGGAGCTTGTGGCTCCCTCTTCCACTGCCCCTAATCATGTTGCCCACATGTTCACCAATATAGAAATATTTTATTTAATTATTATGACTTTTTTCTTTTTATGTTTAATAAATGTATTTTATTTGTTTGCATTTTTGCTAACACAGTAATTACTTTTGCGATATACAATTCATTTTCAAGTCGGAGAAGAAATTTCTATTTTGTAGAATGTTCACTGATAATTTATGTCTAAATTGTGAAAGTTTATGTGAATGGAATGAATAGTTATGATCAAAGATATTTAAATATTTCATTATAAAACTCTATATAAGCTGAGCTTGGTGGCTCAGCCTGTAATCCCGCGCCTTTGGGAGGCTGAGGTGAGTGGATAGCCTGAGCCTGCGGGTTTGAGACCCGCCTGGGCAGCAAGACCTCATCTCTACAATAAATAAAAAAATCAGCCGGGCGTGGTAGCGTGTGCCTGTAATTCCGGCTACTCGGAAGGCTGAGGCGGAAGGATCTCTGGAGCCCGGCAGGTGAGGCTGCGGTGGCCAGGAGTGGCCACTGCACTCCAGTCTGGGCTACCGAGTGAGACTCCAACTCAAAAAAACAAAAAAAAAAACTCTATATAATCGCTAAAAGTTTTACATTCTCTGTTTCTAATAATATTTTTCAGTTACATTTTTGTTTTCAGTGGGATTGTCACTAAGGCATGTATCTCTTACATGTTTGTCACAGGATTCATAGTGCTAGTACTATAGATAAAGTTTTAGACAGAGAGAGGAACTTTTACTTTTTGCTGCCTCATCACTTTTTAAAGTACCTTTCTTCTGTATTAGTGCTTGTTTGCATTTTATTCTGAAAAGTGAAGCCCTAAAGAAAGATAAACTATTGCTATTGTTTATCTCATGAGAAATCAATTTCTACTTCCTCTTATAGTATTATTTCCAATCTTAGTTCCTCTTGCACCAAGGAGCTGGCCCATGTTAAACAATATTGACTCTATTTGACTATTTTAAAAATACATATATGGTTTAAATTGTTTAAAGTATGTATCAATTTTAGTCATAAAGTAAACAATAGAAAGATTTCAGTCGTCTGTTCTCATCCATACTGGATCTGATGCTTTCATTTTCAATAAATTGTTTTTTTATTTAATTATTTTTTTAGGCATGAGCAGTCAGCAAAAAGGCAAATCTCAATGATGTGTTTTGCTCTGTACCTGGTCACTTTTTCATCTATTTCTTATACTTCTTTCTTCTAAGCTCAAAATTAATCTTCCCCAGTTCCAACACATAATTATTTTTACTTGATTTTATCATTATATAAGTTTTGGTCTTAAATATGCCATCTTCATGTTGATTCTCCTGAATATTACTACTTTTATTTTTCTCTAGTTACTATACAGTGATGGCAGATACTTTATGTCAAATAAATTCAATTAGTAATATATGCAAGAAGTTTTGATATTTTAAAGTTGCTGACGTAATTTTCACTTAGGAAAGTACATGTCATTTGATATAAAACTACTTTTTGCAAATTTAAACCTCATTTTACTTCCTTTCAAGTAATTTATATAAGTTTATTCATGCATGAGATAAAATATAAACTCCTGGTCAACAAGACTATCTAACAATCAGTGGACAAAAATGCTGTGAAAAGAGGCACAATGAGCATAACCCTGCATTGTATAATCAAAACCTTGGATCTCTGTCTCTTATTCCTTTCTCTGGTCCATTATTTTACAAGTGATAGTGCATTCAACTCAAAGTGATGTGACAAATTCTAAAAATAGTGAATAATGTTTCTACATCCATTGCCCCTATAAACTGTGTGCATTCTGATATGACCCATTGGTCAATCATGAAATTGAAGTTCATTGTTCCTCTGACCATGAACATATTAACCAAGCCTTTCCAGATATACAAAAATTTTACCAGATGATTTCTGACTTTATTTTATTTTCAACCATAATAATTTCTCTTTATTCTATTTTTCTTTCCTTTTTACACAAAATAATGTTGGCAAATTATAACTTTCTTTTTTATTTAATTAGTCAATTTTTAAAATTTTTCTTAGTAAAGGTTTTAAAAAATATTTTAAAGATGTGGGGTACAATCAGGGTTAGGCATACAAATGTTCGTTATGCAGGTACCCTTATTGATGAAGTGTGCCCTTCCCTTCCTTGGCAGTTTCCCTCAACTGCCAACCCCAATCCCCTCCCTTGGCAGTTTCCCACTACTGCCAATTCTTTTCTTGTAGTATTATGATAATTGTCCAAGGTCCGCTTATGAGTGAGAACATGTGGTACTCTGTTCTTTGTTTCTGTAATAGATCACTGAGTATGATAGACTCTAAATCCATTCAGTAGCTGCAAAGTCCATATGTTTGTCCTTCTTTATGGCTGCAAAATATTCCATTGTGTTTATGTACCATATTTTTTTAATCCAGTTCAGTTTCAATGGGCAGCACGGTTGGTTCCATGTTTTTGCTATTGTGAATAATGCTACAGTAAACATGTGTGTTCAGGTATCTTTTTCATAGAATGATTTAAGTTCCTCTGGGCATATTCCCAGAAGGGAGATTGCTGGGTCATATGGAAGATGGATTTCTAGGAATTACTACACTGTTTTCCATAGAGGTTGAACTAGTTTGCATTTCTACCACCAGTGTAGAAGTGTTCCCTTTCCTCTGCATCCTTGCCAGCATCCGTTGTTTTTTGTTTTATTAATGATGGCCATTCTTACTGGAGTTAGGTGGTATTTCAATGGGGTTTTGATTTGTGTTTCTCTGATAATTAGTGAGGCTGAGCATTTTTTCATGTGTCTATTGGCTGCTCATATGTATTCTTTTGAGAAATGTCTATTTCTGTCTTTTGTCCACTTTTAAATGTAGCTATGTGTTAATTTTCTTTTTATTTTTAGATAAGAACCATCAGCAAAAACAAAATCCCAGTACTGTTTTTTACTCTGTGAAAATTAAATATTTATTCTATTTACTCTGCCTTCAACCTTTGTAATCATCTTTCTCAAGTTCAACACACGCTTAATATTACTCGATTTTTTTTTTCTTGTAATCTGGTCTTGCAAACTGAAGTTTGTATCTTCATTTTGTTTTAGTTATTCCCACTATCTCTTTCATTTGTCTTCTAGGTATAATTAATAAATACAGTTCCTTATGTCCAATACATTTTAGTAACAATATCCTAATGAAGTCTTAGTATTTTAAAAGTCTATGATGTAGGAGTTGCCTTTAAAAAAGTTTATCACTGTATTTACATATTTTCTGCAAAATTAATGCCTCAAGTCCTTTCTTTTTCAGTGATTTGATATGTTTCACTATTGCATGAGTTAAAATAGAAAATAAAATTCAATAAAATTATATGGTAATTGGTGGTCAAAAATGTAAATAAGGCAGTAGGCCTATGACTCTTAATTTTCTGTAAGTGCTGTGGTTCAGATTTTAATATTTTTGTGTCTGTAATGATGGTCAATACAACATACCAATTAAAATAATTAGAATAGACTGTAGTACAGATGAAATAGCAACCAAAGAACTTACTAAAGCAAATCAAGTAGTAAAAGCTTAAATAAGTTTTTAAAAGTTCAAGATAAATTTAAAATTTAACTGACAAGTTAGTATTCTAAAATTTTTACACTATTCTTTAATTCACTCTTTTTGTGTCTCCTTAAATCTTTTGAAGAGTATATTCAACAAAAGTAAGATATTGGACACTTTTGTGTGTTTGTATGTGTATACACATAGGCAGATACATTCGTTGATCTGCATCCTGATAAAATTACTTTTATTGTAATGTTTATATTTTCTTAATTTAATTGAAAGTCAATATTTTGAAACCATATGACATTAAATTTATGTTTTACCCAGTTATTAGGGTCATTCAATTTTTTTTTCTTTTGGAGAAGCCTATCAAAATAACTTTACCAAAATTTTTCAAATATCTTAAATATACCAAATTCTGTTTTCAGTGTTAAGAGGCACCTTACTTAACCAATCACACTTAAAAGCAGTAGGAGAAATCTAAATACCATTAATATAAATATCTAAATATTATTAATATAAATATTTATTTGTCAATGCTACTTCAGTTTATCATGTCACATTTTAAAATTATTTTTAATGTAAAATATTTTGCTTTAATTGTATTTTATATTATATTTAAAATTTTATTTTAGAACTGTAGGTTACATGTGAGGGTTCACTAGTTAAGTAAATTGTGTGCAGATGAGGTTTGGGCTTTTAGCAAGCTCTTCCTCTGGTAGTAAAGCTGGTACCCAATGGGTAGCTGTGTGCCTTTTGTCCCCTCCCCTATCACACGTTTCCCTTCCTTAGTCATGCCCAGTATTTGCTTTTTTTCTCATCTTTTTGCTTGCACACTCAATGTTTAAGGATTAATTATGATTGAGAACATGTATTCAATTTTTTGTTCCTGTGATAGGCCACTTAGAATGATTGTCATCAGCTGCATTCATGTTGCTTCAAATGATGCAATTTTAGTTTTTATGGCTGCATAGTATTCCATCATGTACGTGTGTCACATTTTCTTTATCCTGTCCACTTTCACTGGGCACCTGGCTTGTCTCTAAGCTTTTGCTATTGTGAATAGTGTTGCAATGATCGTACCTGTGAAGATGCCTTTTTGGTAGAGCAATTTATGTTCCTCTGGATATATTCCCAGAATTGGGATTGCAGATTGCATGGTAGCTCAATTTTTAGTTATTTTAGAAAATGCCACACTGCTTTCCACAGAGGTTTGAAGTAGCTTACATTCCCACCAAGAGTGTAGACATATTTTCTTTCTTCCACAGACTCACCATCACCTGTTATTTTTTATTTTTTAAGATAGTCATTCTGACAGGTAGTAGATGGTTTTTCATTTTAGTTTTGATTTGTATTTCTCTAATGACTAGAGAAACTAAGCATTTTTTCCATATGTTTCTTGAATACCTAAATGTCTTTGTTTGAGAAGCTTCTGTTCATTCTTTTTCCCTCTACTCTTTTATGGGGTTATTTCTTCTTTTCCCCATCAGTTGGCTTGAGTTCCTTGTAAAACCTGGATGTTAGACCTTTGTTGGATGAGTAAATTTGAGAGTATCTTGTTGAGAATTCTGTATTCATATTCTGAATTCTGTATTCTGTATTCAGAAAAACTGGACTGTATTTTCCATTTTTGTTGTTGTTGTTGTTGAGTGTTTGCCGTTTTGGAGTATAAGGATGATTTTGGCTGCAAAGAATAAGCTAGAGAGGATTCCTTATTTTTTTGACTACTTGAAATGCTTTCAGTAGGATTGGTATCAGTTCTTTTAGCATATCTCTTAGAATTCAGCGGAGTAATACCTACCTGGCCTAGGCCTTTTATTGGCAGGAAAGTTTCTTATTACTGAGTCAATTTCTTGAATTGTTGTTGGTCTTCTTAGGGTTTTGGTTTCTTTCTGTTTCAAGCATAAAAGGTTATGTAATGCCAGGAATTCCTCTATTTGCTTTAAATTTTCTAGTTTCACATACACACATTTGTAATGATCTCTGATAATGTTTTGTATTTCTTCAAGGTCAGTTTTAATGTCGCCCTATTCTATTCTATTCCGTTTATTTTGAGTTGGAGTTCTCATTCTGTCACCCAAGCTGGAGTGCAGTGGCACATTCATGACCACTGCAGCCTCTACCAACTGGGCTCAGGCAATTCTTCTGCCTCAAACTGCCAAGCAGCTGGAAACACATGTGTGCCCTACCATACCCTGCTAATTTTTTGATGTATTGTAGAGACGAGGTCTTGTCAAGTTGCCCAGGCTGGTCTCAAACCCCTGGGCTTAGGAAATCCTCTTGCCTCTGCCTCCCAAAGTGCTGGGATTACAGGTTTGAGCCACCGCACCCAGACTTATCTTCTTTTTTAGAAATTTATTTACTTATTATAGAGTTGTAGGGTACAAGTGAGGACTTACTACATAAATAGACTGCGTACAGGTGAAGTTTATGCTTCTAGGGATCCTCATTTTTCCTGGTAGTGGACTAGGTACCCTTTGTGTTGTCACATACCCCCTCCACCCTCCTCCCTCCCTCCCTTTGCAGTTTCCAGTGACTACCAATCCCATACTTGTACTAATGTGACTACTGATGAGAGCCCACTTATGAGTGAAACCATGCAGTATTTCATTATTTGTTTCTGTGACGGTTCACTCACTATGATGGCCTCCAATTGTATTCAAGTTGCTGCAAAGGCCATGATTTGTTCTTCTTTATGGCTGTGCAATACTGTATCTTGTATATGCACCCCATTTTCTTTATCCAGTCCATGTTCAGTGTGGAACAAGATTGGTTCTATGTTTTTGCTACTGTGAATCATGTGGCAATAAACATGTGTGTGCAGGTGTCTTTTTTATTAGATGATTTATGTTCCTCTGGGTATATACCCAGGAGAGGAATTACTGGATTATATGGAAGATCAGTTTTTAGTTCTTTGAGAAATCACCACACTGTGTTCCATAGAAGTTAAACTGGTTTGCATTCCAACCAACAGTGCAACAGTGTCCCCTCTTCTCCACAGCTGTGCCAACACTTGTTGTTTTTTGATTTTTTAATAATGGCCATTCTTACTGGAGTTAGTTGGTGTCTCCTTGTAGGTTTGATGTACATTTCTCTGATGATTAGTGAGGCTGAACATTTTTGATCCTGCCTCTTTGGAACTCTGAGGATTTCCTGTGGGATTTTTTTCTCCTCATTTGTGGAGAGTAGCTATTCCTCTGCTTCTTCTTTGGTTTTGTTGCTATAAAGCTAGTTAATGTCCATCTGTCCTCGGGCCCTTTCTGTCATTCAATATAGATCACTCATGACAGTAAGGGGCACTCGCTACTGCTCTGTGTTCCATCCTCAAAAAGTCACCTCTAGTGCAGAATTTTTTCTCATGGTTGGACCAGTGGGTTGGTTTTCAGATCTGTTGCAAGTACTCTGTGGGAAACATGGGGGGATAGGCCCCTTGTGTGTTGATTTGAAGTTTGCATTTCCATAAGGAATGAGGAGTGTTTCATGTCACTTCCTCTCGATTCTAGTGAAAGCACTAGCAATGCCTGTACCCTTTGTATCCTGAGTTGGTAGTTTCCTTGCAATGAATTCATTCTTTTTGTTGTTGTTTTCTTTTTCAGTTGCATGAAAACAGAAAAAAAGCAAGTCTTGGGATTGTCTTTCTCTCTGCACTTAATGATCAGCCCATGCATTTCCTGTCCCTTATTGTTTCATTCTCAGTATTTTTCTTCCTGAAGTCAAACTGTACACTTTTATTATCGTATCATTGTCTCCTTGTGTCATCATTTTGTCTGAAATTATTCCTTTCGTCTTGGTATTTAGATGTCTCCCTCTTAATTATGCTATGGAGTTTTCATGAGAAATGAAGAAAAGGGTGTCCTCTGGCATATCAATTTTATTGATCATGCACTTTGAGACTTTTAAAATACTGAACGATTCCAACAGAATGCATTTCATAGAGAAGGTGTTAGGTAATAACTTCCTGTCTCTTACTATACACTGGAAGAATCCTTCTTACATTCCCTGGTTGAAGACATTCAAAATAAGTTGTATTGAACCTCTAGATGAACTAGAAACCTTACTAATATGGTACTACTCATATTGGAGGAAAAAAATTCATGTGAGTGCAAATATTATAAAATTTAACAGTTTTCTTGCCATTGAGACAGCGATTTGAAGTACTGCAATTTCTGTTGTCTTTGTACCATATAGCTCCCCCAGTGGAGAGCACGGATTAAATCAAGACTGACCTAGCTTAAGTTATTCTGTTCAAGACAAGTTCAAGTCAAAATGCATAAATTACTTCAAAAATATTCACAAGCATGATTCAAAAATGAGTTAACAACCTTTGACAACTCATTCTGTCTAGAACTTTAACCATGACAGTCTTTCTGTCATCTTTAAAAGTGCCCTCATTTTCATCACCAACTTTGGTCAAATGCCCAGCTCTTCAACATGATTCTTCTTAGTCAAATCATGAGTCATTTTTCACATTTTTTTCAAGAGTTGTATGAGCTTCCGTCTTGTCCACTTTGTTTCTCTTAATCAATTTATTTGATTCTGTTTCATTTATTACCTGTGAATAAGAGCTATTTATCTCCTGTTATATACCTTCATTTCACAGTGAAGTTGGAAAATCTCTGAGTATATGGGTGTTAGGATATGATTTTGATTCTTCCAGTCATTTAGGTCAAACTATTTCCATTGTTGGGGTATAATCAAGTATTCTAGAGACAGGAACTGCCACATGGTCACTCTCTTTCCCCTCACTTGAAAGTTAAAAAAAAATATTCTCACGATGTTCAGTCAAGGTGCCTCCTTGATCATGTCAGACAAAAATCAACTTCAGATTCCCATAGTAGATGTAGTTTTAGATAAACACTCACTTTCATTTTGGGTGTTCACTACATTACATTAACTAACTCTTTCCAGAAATCAATGTGTTATGTCAATTTACCTCTCTTTATATTTCTTGTGCACTCATTGACTGCTCTTCTTTGTATTTTCTTCCTTTTATGCATGTATTTATTTATTTATTTATTGGCATGTTTGTTTAGAAGAATTGTGAGTAAACACAACATACTGTTAGACAGTGTTGCAAAACCATTTTGTACCATGAGGAATTTTCACGGATATTATGTCTCCCATAGTGGAAGATTGATGAGATTGCCAAGAAAGGCAGTTATTCTAAAATTTAAAAGACATTCCTGAAATTATCTCCATCATTAAAGATTAAGTAGAATCCTCTTTCTCCAAGGATATCTTGGCTTATTCAGCTAACTTTTTGGGCGAATGTTAGGGTAGGTATTTCTTTTCTGTCTGTATGTGGCTCACAAAACTTTTTCAACAGACAGGTATAGTGAGTGTCTTTGCCCTTAATTGCGAACTCATTCTCAATTTTAAGTACTTTTCTTTTGCCAAAGAGCCAATCTGCATTGTCTTTTAGATGAAAGTGAAGGTCCAAGAAGTACCAACCTTGACATCAAATATGCCTGCAGATTTCTAATAAATTTTCTTTCACAGTTTTCTGTTGTGTCTTGTGATATTTTATGTTCGCTTGTTTGGGCATGGTACACAAAGAAGACCTGTGAGTGGAGTCATCTGTTGTCAATTTTGACAAGTCTGTGTCAATTTCTGCTGTGGCATTGACACGGAAAAAATTAGCAATGCCTGTCCCCTTTGTATCCTGGGTTAGTAGTCTTTGCAATGAATTATTTCTTTTCTTTTCTTCTTCTGATACATTGAAACAGGAAAGGGCAGTCTTGAGTTTGTCTTTCTCTCTGCAATTTATGATCGGTCCATGCATTTCCTGTCTCTTAGACTTTAATTCTTAGTTCTTATCTTCCTGAAGTCAAACTGCGCACTTTTATTTTCATAAAATTATCTCCTCTTCTCATCCCTTTGACTAAAATTTGCCCCGTTGTCTTTCTCTTTAAATGTCTCCCTCTCATTTATGCTATGCCCACCTTCATGGGGAGGGTTTCCTCTAGCATTCAATTTTATCGATCATGCACATCCAGACATTTAGAATATTGTAAGATTTTGATGGAATGCATTTGGCAAAGAGAGGGTTAGAGAAACATTTGCTGTTGGGAACCGGCCATAGAGGTCTGCCTTCTGACATAGTCAAGGAGACTGATGACCCCAGGCTGCATGGCAAGCCTGGGAAGGTGACGGCTCTGCTTCCCCTGCTTTTTTAGTCATGCTGCCAGTGGGAATCCTAAAGGCTGGGAAACCACAGCTTATTAATCAATCACAGAAAAAAGATTTCAGGGGAAAGGGACATCAGGGAATAATAATAAGTTACTCATTACCAAAAATCACAGAAGTCCCCATGCTGATACCATGCAACTATCCTGGATTGACACATACCCCCCTTAAAGGGACCCCAAACAAAATGATACAGTATTGCTTCACATGGCATTACAGGGGTCCTGGAGGCCAGCGTGCTAATGCAAAAATAGGAGGCCACTACCCCTGCCAGGGGGTTGTGAATAGTAACTTTAAACATCATGTGTTCCATAAAGACAAACTAGAACTATTTGTTCCCACAGATTGGAGGCGAGTCAGAGAGATGTGGGGTTGTTGCATATGGCCTAGTAATTGTACATTGTTGTGCCAACTGTATTGGCAGGACCCTGGAAAATGTCAGTGTTCCAGAGACTGGTTCTGTACCAAAAATACCAGACAAAGGCTTTGGCCTTACTATAAGTAGATTATTTGCTTGATTTTTGTGGTTGCTTCATGATTCTTATAACTAGGTTTGAAAGTTCATAAATAACCATAAGAACAAAGGCTTTGTTTTTACCTTTGCTTTATGATGTAGTGGAAAGCTATATCTGATTTTAAGAAACCAAGAAAAAAGTACCTGGAAGGGTGCAAACTGGATGTCCCTGACTTGACCTTACATCATGGGAAACTTGGATAATGTTTTGGAAAGATGTAAAAATTTCTGTGTCTGCTACACAAAAGCTTGTGTAACAAAAAACTATATATATACAGTAGATTGGTCAATAATAAATGAACAGTCCCACATAAACACGAGGCCTGTGTCTATTTTTTTGCTGATGCTGCCCCTCCTTTGGGAAAACCTGAACTTGCTGGAGTGGGACTCTGGCAATTTGCAGTCTCTTATTCTGCAGTGTAAGAATGCTTCTTATATTCCCTGGTGGAAGACATTAAAAATCAGTTTTATTGAGTGTCCAAGTGAAAAAGAAAACTTACAAATCATGTTTTACTGCTCATATGGGATTTCACAGTGTTTGTGAGTGCAAATGTTTTATAGTTCAACCCTTTTCTTGCCCTTGTGACAGTGGTTAGGTGTATGACAATTTCTGTTAACTTTGCACAACATAGTTCCCAGGGTCAAGAGCATGGCGTAAAACAAGTGTGACGTAGCTTAACTCATTTTGTTCAGGAGAAACTCAACCCAAAACACATAAATTACTTCAAAAATCTTCACAAACATCATTCAAAAATGCAAGCACCAAAACAAATTTTTGGAGACTTTTCTCTCCAGTGGGTAATTTCACTGATTTTCCCTCTCTCACTATTGATTGACATCTCAGAACAAAGAGCATCAGGCAAGATGGTTGTCTGTACCCCATTGGATGACTGGATGTTTGTGCATGTGCTTTTTAGGTTCTTCCAAAGTTATCACAGTAGAATAGCATTGTTTAAAAAATAGGAGGAGGTTTTCCAGCAAGATGGCAATGGGACAGCTTGTTCTGTGAGACCCTCCATGAAAGAGAACACACATAAAGACTCTAGCTCTCTCCTGGGGGCTACAGTTCCCATAATCAGCAGCCTGCTCTTCACATGGTGCTTAGCTGTGGCCACCACTCAAACACCTTAGCAGACTGGACTGCTGCTGCAACCATGGATGCTGCCACCATGGCCTGGCCCCGCATGCCTGAGGCAACCCACGACTTTGGACTGTGAAGCCACCATCAGCACGATCTACTGAGACAGCCACCGCTGCTCCCCCTGCTATGCCCCACCCCTTGCCCAGAGTGAGGCTCATGGAATTCCTTCCATATACCGTGAGGTGGCTGCCACCACCACTGCTACCGTTGCCTGCTCCCTCCCATCCTGGGCAGCCTCCTGAATCACCTGCAGTCTCTAGCTGCTGTGAATAAAGATCAACTATAGTGGTGAAATAGCACCACCTGCTGGGGATGTAAGGTAACAATATCAAAATGGGAGAGACAGAAGCTTTTTCCTTTGATAAATAGACACAGGCCAGATCTGAGTGATAGACTGGGCAGGGAGCACAGATCTCAACCAACCTCCGCAGCAGGCCAGGGGAAGCCAACCCTAACTGTGAACAAATCTACCAGCCTGCAAAGACAGCTAGAAGTCAGAACTGAAAGGACAGTGAACTTAAGGAAAAGTCTTAGAGTGTGCTTGGTTGGTTCTGTTAGTTTACTGACTTTATTCTATTCCTTTTGTTTTGTTCTTTCTTTTTTAATTTCTCTGTAAACCCCATCTTTGTATAGAGGGATAGTACACCAATAAGGAGGTTAGTTAGCTTGTATGTTAGCATCATTATATGTTTTGGTTTCTTCGTGTAGTTGTTGGTTAGTTTGTAGTCATTGTTATTGCTTTTCTTTATACTTGTTTTAGTCTTTGTGTCTCTTTGTTTGTTAGTCGATATTCTTGTCTGTTTTCCCTCTTACCACTTTCACTCTCCACCCCCCCCTTCCCACCACTGCCTGCTCCATTCTCTTCCCTCTGTTAAAGTCATTTTGCTTTCAGGGAGTAAACCTACAATCCCACTGCATGAACAGATTCCAAGGCAGTGGAAAGTGGGATTCAGATTATCCATACACGTGTCGGCAGATACTGGGATCTACAGATAGTTTTTTAATTACAGCTCTCCCCTTAATTAAATCTTAAAACTGCAAAAAGGACCACCCCCAAATGACAGTCCAACTCCATAATTGAACAAACAAGATGGCATACATAAGGAAGAATAAGACATTGAACAAACAGAAGTTAAAGCAACCGCTCCTCCCCTGAACAACATAACTAAAGAAGACAGGGAAGTGAAGGGAAGGAAAAAGTAGGGAGGAAAAATCTGCACAAATGAAGAAAAACCAAAAGAAGCATATAGGTCTCACACAGACCCCTGGGAGGTCAGACACTAGAAAACAGACTTTGGAACACAAGCAATGAAGAGCCATCAGAATGACTGGTCACATGCAACAAACCCAGACATCAAGACATTAATAGAGAGAATAAAAAAATCGAGGAGAGACAAGAGGAAAACAGGAAGTAGCTGATTAGAGAAATAACAGCCGCAAAGAATACTGTGATGGAAATAAATAGCAAACTAATAAGCATGGAAAGCAGAAGTAGCCAAGCAGAAGAAAGAACCTCAGAGCTGAAGACCAAAATACAGAACTAACCCAAGCTGTCAAAAACATAGAAAAGAAGCTTAAAAAGACAGAACAAAACCTTCAAGAGATGAAGGAGACTGAACCTAAGAGTAATTGACCTTCCTGAGACAGAGAGAGAGATAGAGACCACACTGGAACAAACATTTCATGAAATCATTCAAGAAAACTTCCCTCATCTCATCAGTGATGCAAAAACAAAAACACAAGAGATTCGAAGAAACCCTGCAAGACAACAAAGGAGAAGACCAACTCCTAGACACATAATAATTCACCTAAACAAAGTCAGTATAAAAAAATCCTAAAGGCAGCAAGAGAAAAAGTTCAGATTACCTACCATGGAGGACCAATTAGAATAGCAGCAGATTTATTTACAGAAACCCTTCAGGCCAAGAAGGCTTGGATCCCTAAACTCAAAGTTCTAAAAGATAAACAATTTCAACCAAGAATTAACCTATCCAGCCAAGCTAAGCTTCATCAGTGAGGAAGAATTGAAATCTTTTCCAGATATTCAATCCCTAAGAACTTACACTGCCACCAGACCACCTTTTCAAGAAACACTGAAGAGAGTATTGAATACAGAAGAAAAGGAAAAAAGAACAACAACTTTCTTCACAAAAGTACAGGAAAAAGATTAAAAACACACATGAACCAACCCCAAAACCAAAAGAAAGACAACAAACAAACAGGAACAGCAACAACAACCCTGTAAGATCCTTATGATAGGGATCAACTCTCATATTTCAATAATTAGCCAGAATGTGAATGGACTAAGTACACCACTGAAAAGACATAGAATGGCTTAATGGATAAAATATCATCAGGCAACAACATATTGCCTTCAAGAGACACACTTCACTAGAAAGGCCACTCACAGGTTCAAAGTAAGAGGATGGGAAACAAACTTTCAGGCAAACAGCACACAAAAGAAAGGAGGAGTCATGATCTTAATCTCAGACAAAATACCCTTTAAGCTATCAAAAATTAAAAAAGATACAGAAGGCCACTATATAATGATAAAAGGTTCAATCCATCAACC
>NW_007247451.1:247999-261034 GCF_000164805.1 Carlito syrichta
CTCAGCACTGCATGGAACATACTCTAAGATCAACCACATACTTGGCCATAAATCAAGCATAAACAAATTTCAAAAGATTAAAATTTTGCCATGTATCTTCTCGGACCACACTGGAATAAAAATAAACATCAAAACCAACAAGGTTCCACCAAACCCTACAAAGACATGGACACTAAACAGCATGATGCTAAACAACTCCTGGGTCAATGATGAAATCAAAACAGAGATCAAAAGATACCTGGAAACAAATGAAAATGAAGAAACATCTTACCAAAATCTCTGGGATGCCATAAAAATTGTGGTAAAAGGGGAATTTATATCCCTACAAACACACATGAAGAAAATGGAAGGATAACAAATTAACAGCCTAACAAGTCACCTAAGAAAGCTAAAAAAGGAAGATCACCAAAGCCATAACTTCAGCAGAAGAATCCAGATCACCAAAATAAAAGTCCAAATCTGGGACGTAGAAGACAAAAAGATAATACAAAAAAATCAACGAAACAAAAAGCTGGTTCTTTGGAAGAATAAATAAGATCATGGTCCCCTAGCTAGACTGACCAAGAAAAAGAGAGAAAAAGTCCAAATAAACACAATGAGAAACACAAAAGATGAGGTCACATCTGACCCTGAAGAAATACAAAAGATCATTAGAGGCTATTATGTACACTTGTATGGAAACAAACTTGAAAACCTTAAGGAAATGGAGGACTATCTGACATCATACAACCTGCCTAAGTTGAAACAGGAAGAAATTGAGACCCTAAATAGCCCAATAACAATCAAGAAAATTGACCATGTAATAAGAAAACTACCTACAAAAAAAAAAAAAAAAGCCCTGGACCAGAAGGCTTTCCAGCAGAATTCTATAAGACATTTAAGGAGGAGCTGATACCAATCCTAATGAAAGCATTCCATGTGATTGAGAAAGATGGAACTCTCCCCAAATCATTTTATGAAGGTAACATCACCTTGATACCCAAGCCAGGTAAAGACCCAACAAATAAAGAGAACTATAGGCTAATGTATTTGATGAACATAGATGCTAAAATTCTCAACAAGTTTCTAGCAAACCAGATTCAACAACACATCTCAAAAATCATCCATCATGACCAAGTAGGCTTCATCCCTGAAATGAAAGACTGATCAACATTCATAAAACCATAAACGTAATGACATACATCAACAGATGTCAAACCAAAAACCACATGATTGTATCACTAGATGCAGAAAAAGCTTTTGATAAAATCCAGCACCCTTTCTTGATAAAAACCCTCTAACATCTAGGCATACATGGAACATCGTAAAAGCCATCTATGAGAAACCCATAGCCAGCATACTCCTAAGCAGACAAAAATTGTAAAAGCCATCTATGAGAAACCCACAGCCAGCATACTCCTAAGCAGACAAAAATTGGAACCATTTCCCCTAAAAACTGGAACAAGACAAGGATGCCCACTCTCTCCCTCTGTTCAACATAGTATTAGAAGTCTTGGCCAGAGTAATCAGAAAAGAGAAGGCAATCAGGAGTATTCAAATAAGAAAAGAGGAAGTCAAGTTATCTCTCTTTGCAGATGACATGATTGTGTACCTTGAAAACCCAAGAGAATCTGTCAAAAACCTCCTTACACTGATAAAGGTCTTTGGTAAAGTCTCAGGGTATAAAATAAATGTGCAAAAGACAATCGCATTTCCTTACACCAATAATAAACAAACAGAAACCCAAATAAAAAGCACAATCCCATTCACAATAGCCACACACAAAAATGAAATTCCTTGGCATCTTCCTAATCAGAGATGTGAAAGACCTTTACAATGAAAACTACAAAACACTGCTCAAAGAAATCAAAGATGAGACAAACAAGTGGAAAAATATTCCATGCTCATGTAATGGAAGAATCCACATTGTGAAGATGTCCATCCCACCTAAGGCAATCTACAGATTTAATGCAATACCCATTAAATTACCAGCAAAATTCTTCTGAGATCAGAAAAAACAACACAGAAATTCATATGGAAACACAAACAACTAAGAATAGCCAGAACAATCCTCAGCAAAAACAAACAAACAAACAAACAAAAACAAAACAGGAGGTATCACAGTACCAAACTTCAAACTTTACTATAAAGCTACAATAATCAAAACAGCTTGGTATTGGTACAGGAACAGACATATAGACTAATGGAATAGAATTGAGATTACAGAAGCAAAACCCCAATTTCTCAACCAACTCATCTTTGACAAAGCCTCCACCACCCACCTCTGGGGAGAGGACAATCAATTCAGTAAATGGTGCTGGGAAAACTGGCTGACCACATGCAGAAGATTCAGACAAGACCTCTCTATCCCCATACGCAAAAATTAACTCTAAATGGATCCGAGACCTAAATGTAAAACCTCAAACCATTGGAATTTTAGAAAATGTAGGACACACCCTCATGGAAGTTGGAACTGGCATCCAATTCCTGAGCAAAAACCGAAATGCACGGGCCATAAGAGATAAGATAGACAAGTAGAAACTCATTAAACTGACAAGCTTCTGCAAAGCCAAAGACACCATCAAGAGAGCAGGGAAACAGACCACACACTGGGAAAAAGTATTTGCCAACTCCATGTCTGACAAAGCCCTAACATCTAGGATCTAAAAAGAACTCAAAAGTGCTGAAAAGAAAAAAACTAACAACCCCATTACAAATTGGGCAAAAGACATAGACACTTCTCAAAAGAAGACATACAGGCGGCCAACAGATCCATGAAGAAATGTTCAACCCCTGAGTCATCAAGGAAATGAAAATTAAAACTACACTGAGATTCTACCTAATTCCAATCAGAATGACCATTATCTATAACTCAAAAAATAATAGATGCTCGAGAGAATGTAGTGAAAAGGGAATACTTCTACACTGTTGGTGGGAATGTCAACTAGTGCAGCCTCCTTGGAAATCAGTGTGGCAATTCCTAAAAGCTCTAAAAAATCGACCTTCCATATAACCCTGCAATCACCCTACTGGGAATATACCCTGAAGAACTCAAATCATTCTATAAAAAGATACCTGCACATGTATGTTTATCGTAGCATTGTTCACAATAGCAAGATCATGGAACCAACCATGCTGTCCATCAGAAGAGGGCTGGATTTAAAAAATGTGGTACATATACACAATGGAATATTATTCAGCCATAAAAAAGAAAAAAATCATAAATTTTGCAGCAAGATGGATAGGATTAGAGTTTATAATACTGAGTGATCTCTCACAAAAACAAAGATCTGAGTATCACATGTTCTCATTTATAAGTGAACCTTGAACAACTATCGTAATACTGTAAGAAAAGAATTGACAGTTGCAGGAAACTATGGGGGGGGGCAGGGAAGGGAAGGGAGGTGGGATTAATGGTAGTCAATATCTATCTGGGACGGGGGGGCACATCTCATCAACAAGGGTACCTACACAATGCATAAGAGTTAGGTATACCTAACGCTTAACTGTACCCCACAATTTTAAAATAAAAAATATATATTAGAAAAAAAATAGGAGAAGTCTTTAACTTTATGTAAACAATATTTACATACATCTTTCCATTTTGTTTTTCAGGTGATTTTCAGAATCAATTGGGTAAATGACCTTCGACAACCCATTTATTTCCAGAATTTTAAACATGACTGCCCTTCCATCATCTTTAAAAATGCCCTCATTTTCATCAACCACCTTTGGGTCCACTTGTCCAGGTCTTCAACCTGATGCTTCTTAGCCAAATCGTAAGGCATTTTCTCAGTTCTTGCAAGAGTTGTGTTAGCTTGCATCTTCTGAGCTTTGCTCCTCTTAATCGATTAATTTGATTCTGTTTCATTCATGACCTGTAAATCAGAGCTATTTCTCTCCTGTTATATATCATAGTTTCATAGTGAAGTTGGGGAATCTCTAAGGAAATGGGTGTTAGGATATATTTTTGATTCTACCTGTCAATTAGGTCAAACAATTCCCACTGTTTGTTTAAGCAAATATTCCAGATATAGGAATAGCCACATGGTCACTATCTTTCCCCACACTTGAAATTTAAAAAAATATATTCTCATGATGCTCAGCCAATTTGCCCCTTTGGTCATGTCAGACAATAACTAACTTCAGGATCTTATAGTAGACGTAGCTTTAGATGAACACTCACATTTTTGGTGTGCACTACATCACACTAACCAACTCTTTCCAGAAATCAATATGTGTTGACGTATTGACTGTTCTTTCTTTTATTAATTCATTTATTTATTTTTTGTCATGTCTGTTTAGAGGAAATGGTAATGAACATGACACACTGTTGGACACCATTTTGAAACCATTTTGTACCAAGAGAAATTCTAATGGATAGTATGTCTCCCATAGTTGAAGACTGATGAGATTGACAATAGAGTTAGTTATCCTAAAATTTAAGACATTTCTGGAATTGTTTCCACCTTTAAGGATTAGATAGAATTTGAGGATATCTTGACTTATTCAACTCATTTTGGAGGGGGTGGGTGTTAGGGTAGATCTTTCTTTTCCATGGTTCTTCATGTTTCTCATAATAGTGTTTCCACACAGATAAATAACCAGAACCAATTTTTGTAGACTTTTCTCTCCAGTCATTAATCTCATCCATTTTTCCACTCTCACTATTGATAGAACATCTCAGAACAAAGAGAGCATCAGGCAAGACAGTTGACTGTGGTTTCATTGCATGTTTGGATATTTGTGCATTTTAAGCACTTTTCTTGTGCCAAAGAGTCAGTCTGTATTTTCTTTGAGATGAAAGTGAATGCCAAAGAAGTACCAGTATTGATGTCATGCATGCTTGCAGATTTCTTCTTCTATTTCCTCTCACTTTTTTCTGTTTGTCTTGTGATTTTTTACACTTGTTGGATTTTGCCTGCAACACAAATATGACCTGTGAGTGGAATCATATGTTGTCAATTTTGACAAGTCTGTGTCAGTGTCAGTTGTGTAATTGACACTGAAAGAATTGGCAATGCTTGTCCCCTTTGAAGCCTGAGTTGGCAGTTTCATTGCAATGAATTGCTTCTTTTCTTGTTTTCTCTTTCAGGTACATGGAAACAGGAAAAAGGCAAGTCTTGGGTCTCTCTCTCTCCCTGCACTTAATGATTGGTCCATGCATTACCTGTCCCTGAGAATTTCATTCTCAATACTTATCTTTCTGAAGTCAAACTGCACACTATTATTCCCATAAATTGTCTCCTCATCTCAGCACATTGTCTAAAATTAGTCTCATCTTCTTGTTCCTTAAGTGTCTCCCTCTTACTTATGGTATGGTGCTTTTATGACAAGCAACAACAGAGGGTATCCTCTGAAATATCAATTTTATTGATCATGCACTTCCAGAGTTTTAAAACATTGAAAGATTCCGATGGAGTGCATTTTGCAAAGAGGGGATTAGGTAACAATTTGCAGTCTCCTTCTCAGCAGTGGAAGAGTGTTTCTAATATTCCCTGGTGGAAGACATTAAAAATCAATTGTAAGGAGTCTCCAGGTGAAATTGAAACCTTACTAATCACTTGGTACTGTTCATATTGGAGGACAAAATACCCGTGAACACAAATGTTATAAATTCAACCCTTTTTTTGCCTTTGAGGCAGTGGTTCAAGGTATGGCAATTTCTGTTGACTTTATACAGCATAGGTCCCATGGTGGAGAGCATGGATTAAAACAAGTGTAAACTAGCTTACCTTATTCCGTTCTAGAGAAATTCAACCCAAAACACATGAATTACCTAAAAAATATTCAGAAACATGATTCAAAAATGCAAGCACCAGAACAAATTTTTGTAGACTTTTCTCTCCAATGGGTAATTTCATTGATTTTTCCCAAACTCACTAATGATCGAGCATCTTGGGACAAAGAAAGCATCAGGCAAGATGGTTCTCTGTGGTCCCATTGCATGTTTGGATGTTTGTGCATGGGTTTTTCAGGTCTTTCCTGATATTTATCACAGTAGAAAAGCATGACTTACTAAATGGGAGGAGTCTTTAATTCTATGTAATCAATATTTACATAAAACTTTCCATTTTGTTTTTCAGGAGCCTTCAGAATCAAATGGGTAAATGAACTTTGACAATCCATTTCTGTCTAGAACGTTAAACACGACTGCCTTTCTGTCATCTTTAAAGATGCCCTCATTTGCATCAACCATCTTTCAGTCAACTTGCCCAGCTCTTCAACCTCATACTTAGCCAAATCATGAGGCACTTTCACATTTCTTGCAAAAGTTGTGCTAGCTTATGTCTTCTCAGCTTTTTTTCTCAATATCATTTTATTTGATTATGCTTCATTCATGACCTAGAAGTAAGAGGCATTTCTCATCTCCTATCCACCATAGTTTCACAGAGAAGTTGGGGATCCTCGGAAGATAGGGATGTTAGGATATGTTTTTGATCCCACTGGTCAATTTGATCAAACAATTCCCACTGTTTGGGTTTAAGCAAATATTTCTGAGACAGGAATTGTTGCACAATCATTATTTTTCCCCACACTTAAAGGTTAAAAAAAATTCCAGTGACATTTAGTTAAGGTGCATCCTTGGTCATGTCAGACAATATCAAATTTCAGTTTCCTATAGTAAATGCAGTTTTAGATAAACTCTCATTTGCATTTTTGGTGTGCACTACGTGGCATAAACCAACTTTTTCCAAAATCAGTATCTGTCATGTCAATTTAGCTAGCCTTATATTTCTTGTGCACGTATTGATTGTTCTTCTTTTTCTTTGCCCTTTCTTTTATTTGTTTACTTGTTTGTTTTCTTGGCATATCTGTTTAGAGTAGTGATGGTTGTCTGTGGTCCCATTGCATGTTTGATTGTTTGTGCTTATGCTTTTCCAGTCCTTCCTGATAGCTATCACAGTAGAATAGCATTATTTACTAAATGGGAGGAGTCTTTAACTTTATGTAAACAATATTTACATAAAACTTTCCATTTTGCTTTCCAAGAGATCTTCAGAATCAATTGGGTAAGCGTTCTTAGAAAGCCCATTTCTATCCTGAACTTTAAGCATCAATGTCTTTTTGTCATCTTTAGAAGTGCCCTAATTTTCATCAACCACCTTTCGGTCAATTTGGCCCACTCCAACCTGATACTTCTTAGCCTAATAATATGACATTTTCACATTTCTTGCACTATTTATGTTAGTTTGTGTCTTCTCAGTTTTTTTCTCTTATATATTTACTTGAATCTGTCTCATTCATGTCCTGTTAATAAGAGCTATTTCTCCCCTCCTATATACCATAGTTTCACAGTATAGTTTGGAAACCCCCTAAGATATGGATGTTAGGATATCTTTTTGATTCCACTGGTAAATTAGGTCAAACAATTCCCACTGTTTTGGTTTAGGCAGATAGTTAAAAAAAAGGAATCTTCATATAGTCACTATCTTTCCTCATACTTGAAAGTTAAAAAAAATATTCTCTCAATGTTCAGTCAAGGTGACTCTTTAGCCATGACAGACATTATCAAACTTTAGATTCCTATAGTAGATGTAGTTTTAGATAAACACTCATTTTCAGTTTTGGTGTGCACTATGTCACATTAACTAATTATTTCCAGAAATCAATATCTGTCATGTAAATGTACTTGGCATTAAATTTCTTGTGCACTTAATGACTGTTCTTCTTTTTTTCTTTCCTTTATTCATTTATTTGTTTATCTTTTGGTATGACAGTTTAGAGGAATTTGAGTAAACACAACATACTTTTAAACAGTTTTGGGAACTCATTTTGTATCATGAGAAATTCTCATGGATAATATGTCTCCCATAGTTGAAGATTACTGAGATTGATAAGAGAGGCAGTTATCCTAAACTTTAAAAGACATTCCTGAAAACCTCTATACAATACAGGATTAGGTAGAATCCTCTTTCTTTGAGGATATCTTGGCTTTTCAAACTCACTTTTTGGGCAAATGTTAGGGTAGACTATTTCTTTTCCATTGTTCTGTCTATTCTTTACAAAACTCCTTTGACAGACAGATTTGTTGAGTAATGGTGCCCTTAAGTGTTAACTCATTCTCAATTTTAAGTACTTCTCCTGTGTCAAAGAGCCAGTATTTTTTTTTCAAGATAAAAGTGAGGGCAAAA
The DNA here is from genome assembly GCF_000164805.1 of Carlito syrichta. Taxonomy (NCBI): domain Eukaryota; kingdom Metazoa; phylum Chordata; class Mammalia; order Primates; family Tarsiidae; genus Carlito; species Carlito syrichta. The sequence goes on from NW_007247451.1 coordinate 256,114, forward strand.
TAAGCATCAATATTGATGCTGTGTGTGCCTGCAGATTTCTTATTCTATTTCCTCTTGCAGTTGTCTGTTTTGTCCTGTGATTTTTTTTCACTTGCCATTTTTGGAATGGAACACAAATATGACCTGTGAGTGGAATCATCTGTTGTCAATTTTGACAAGTCTGTGTCAGATTCAGCTGCGGAGCAGACACTGAAATAATTGGCAATGCCTGTCCCTTTTTTATCCTGAGTAGGTAGTTTCTTGACATTGAATTGTTTCTCTCCTTGTTTTATTTTTCAGATACATGGAAACAGGAAAAAGGCAAGTCTTGGATTTCTCTTTCTCTGTGCACTTAATGATCAGTTCTTGCATTTCCAGTACCTGAGAATTTCACTCCTAATATTTATCGTTCAAGTAAAACTGCACACATTTTTTCCAATAACATTGTCTTCTTGTCTCATCACTCTGTCTGAAATTAGTTCCATCTTCTTTTTTCTTCAATATCTCCCTCTTATTTATTTCTATGGCAATTTCATGGCAAACAATGAGGAATATTTAATCTCGCATATCGATTTTATACATCATAAACTTCCAGACTTTTAAAATATTGAAAGATTCTATGGGGAACATTTTGCCATAGGGGGTTACATAACATCTTGAAATCTTGCCATAGGGGGTTACATAACATCTTGAAATCTCCTACTTTACAATGGAAGAATGATTCTTATGTTTTCTCATGGGAGTCATTAATAATGAGTTGTATTGAGTTTCTAGTTGCAATAGGACCTTACTAATAAGTTGGTACTGCTTATGTTTGTGGACAAAATTCTTGTGATCTCAAGAGTTCAAAAATTTAAACCTCTTTTTGCCCCTGACACAGTGGTTTGGTCTTTGAATATTTCTGTTGACTTTCTACAACATAGCTCCTGCAGTGGAGAGAATGGTTTAACACAAGGGTGAACTAGCTTAACTCATTCTGTTAAAAAAAAAAACTCAACCCAAAACACATAAATTATTTCAAACATACAAACATGGTTCAAAAACACAAGCAGCAGAAAAAAAATTTTTGAAGACTTTTCTCTCCAGTGAGTAATTTCACTGATTTTCCTACTCTAACTATTGATCAAACATCTCAGGCTAAAGACAGCATCAGGCAAATTGTTGTCTGTGATCCAATTGCATGTTTGGATATGTTTGCATGTATTGTTCAGGTTCATCCTGATAGTCATCCACGTATAATAACATTTCTCAAAGACAGGATTAAGTAACAATTTACAATCTCCTATCATGCAGTGAAAGGATACTTTTTATTTTCCTTCATGGAATTCATTAAAAATAAGGTGCATTGATTCTTGAGGTGAAATAGAAATATTATTAATTGGGAAAGGGAGGAGAATGGTGATGGAGCCAGTCAGACTATGCATGTCCCAGTGTGAGTGAGTGAATGTGTGTGTGGAAAATTTTGCTTATGTGCCTGTGATTTAGTGGGTATGTGATTGGGTGACTGAGTTGAGACTCGGGAGCAAATAGCATGGGCTCTCTTGGTGAAGTGGATGGAGCTGCAATTGCTCTATTTGGACCCTAATACTTCCCTGGGTGCAGAAACTGTGCATTGTGTTTTAAATATCACTAAATCCCTTCCCAGAAAAAAACTTCTGAGAGTGACTGTCAACTCAAGTCTCTGCCTCACAACCACAGTGCTTGGGAAGAAACTGGCAGCAAGAGCTGCAGAGGGAGCATAGTGAGGGAACCAATGCAGAGTCAAACTGGATAAGAAAAAAAAGGAACCCTAACCCACCAAAACTCCAACTTTAGTAGAATAAGCCAAATCACCAAAATATGAGCCCAAATACAGGACATAGAAGACAAAAATATCACAGAAAACATCAACAAAACAAAAAGCTGGTTCTTTGAAAGAATTAACAAGATTGATGAACCCCTAGCCAGAATGACTGAGAAAAAGAGAAAAAAGTCCAAATAAACACAATCAGAAATACAAAAGATCAAATCACAACTGATGTTGAAGAAATACAAAAGATTCTCAAGATTAGTATGTACACCTCAATGGAAACAACTTGATAACCTAAATGAAATAGAGGACTTTCTGACGTCACATATCCTCCCCAGGTTAAAAAAATAAGACATTATGATACTAAATAGACCAATAATAACCCAGGAAATTGACTATCATATGAAACATATTTATGAAAAAAAAAAAAAAAAAGCCCTGGGCCGGATGACATTCCAACAGAATTCTACAAAATGTACAAGGAGGAATTGATACGAATCATATTGAAAGTATTCCATGCAATTGAGAAAGATGGAATTCTACCCAAATCATTTCACGAAGCTAACACCACACTGACCCAAACTGGGTAAACATCCAACCAAAAAAAGAGAATTGCAGGCCAATATCCCTTATGAACATAGATGCAAAAATCCTCAACAAGGTTCTAGCAAATGAGATCCAAAAACACAGCTCAGAAATCATCCACCATGACCAAATAGACTTCATCCTCAGGATGCAAGGCTGGTTCAATATTTGCAAGACTATAAATGTAGTTAAATACATCAACAGATGTAAAAATGAGAACTAAATGATTATATAATTAGATGCAAAAGTAGCTTTTGATAAAATTCAGTATCCCTTTAGAAGGAACATACCTCAAAATAGTAAGTGCCACCTATGATAAACCCACAGCTAGCATATTGCTAAGTGGACAGAAACTGGAAACATTTCCCCTGAAAACTGGAACCAGACAAGGTTGTTCAATATTGTGTTGGAAGTCCTAGCTTAGGCAATTAGGCAAGAGAAGGAAATCAGGGGTATCCAAATAGGAAAAGAGGAAGTCAAGTTATTCCTCTTTGCTGATGATATGATCCTATACCTTGAAAATCCAAGATAATCTGTCAAAAAACTACTTGCACTGATAAAGGACTTCAGCGAAGTCTCAGGGTACAAAATAAATGTGCAAAAGACAGTTGCATTTATACACCAGCAACTAGCAGGTAGAGACTCAAATTAAAAGCACAGTCCCATTCACAATAGCCACCAAAAATTTAAATACCCCTTCATCTTTCTAACCAGAGAAGTGAAAGACCTCTACAATGAGAATTACAAAATACTGCTTAAAGAAATCCAAGAAAAAACAAACAAATGGAAAAGTATTCCATGCTCGTGGATAGGAAGAATCAATATTGTTAAGATGTCCATCCTACCAAAGGCAGTCTACAGATTCAACGCAATACCCTTTAAGTTACCAACATCATTCTTCTCAAACCTGGAAATGACAATACAGAAATTCATATGGAAACATAAATGACCACGAATAGTCAAAACAATTCTTAGTAAAAGAAACAAAGTAGGAGGTATCACACTTCCAGACTTCAAACTTTACTATAAGGCTACAGTAATCAAAACAGCCTGGTATTGGTACAAGAACAGGCACATAGACCAATGGAACAGGATAGAGATTCTGTAAGCAAAGTCTCAATTTCTCAACTGACTCTTCTTTGACAAAGCCTCCAACAACAACCACTGGGGAGAGGAGAACCTATTCAGTAAATGGTGCTGGGAAAACTGACTGATCACATGCAGAAGATGGAAACAGGACCCCTACCTTTAACCATACACAAAAATTAGCTCTAAATGATCAAAGACCTAAATGTAAAACCTCAAACTGTAAGAATCTTAGAAAACACAGTAGACACCCTTATGAAATTTGAACTATCAGCCAATTCCTATTCAGAACCCTAAATGCCCATACTTTAAGAAATAAGATAGACAAGTGGGACCTCATCAAACTAATAAGCCTCTGCAAAACAAAAGAAACCATTAAGAGAGCAGGGAAACAGTCCACAAACTGGAAAAAAATATTTGCCAACTGTATATCTGACAAAGGCCTAACATCTAGGATCACAAGGTACTCAAATGTGCTGAAAGGAAAAAAACACAAACAGCCCCCTAAAACCGGGCAAAAGACATGAATATACGCTTTTCAAAAGAATATACTTGGGCAACCAAAAGACACATGAAAAAGTGCTCACTAATTATCAGAGAAATGCAAATCAAAACCACATTGAAATACCACCTAACCCCAGTAAGAATGGCCATCATCAATAAAACAAACAACAGATGCTGGCAAGGACGTGAAGAAAAAGGAACACTTCTCAGCCGGGCTCGGTGGCTCAGACTGTAATCCCGCACCTTTGGGAGGCTGAGGTGAGTGGATTGCCTGAGCCCATCGGTTTGAGACCCACCTGGGCAGCAAGACCTCATATCTACAATAAATCAAAAAATCAGCATAGAGAGATAACTTGACTTCATCTTTTCCTATTTGAATACTTCTGATTGCCTCCTCTTCTCTGATTGCTTTAGCCAGGACTTCCAATACTATGTTGAACAGGAGGGGAGACTGTGGGCATCCTTGTCTAGTTCCAGTTTTCAGGGGAATTGGTTCCAATTTTTGTCTGTTTAGGAGTATGCTGGCTGTGGGTTTCTCGTAGATGGCTTTTACTATTTTGAGGTATGTTCCCCATATGCCTAGATGTTCAAGGGTTTTTATCAAGAAGGGGTGCTGGATTTTATCAAAAGCTTTTTCTGTATCTAGTGATATGATCATGTGGTTTTTGTTTTGACAATTGTTGATGTATTTAATTACATTTATGGTTTTACGAATGTTGAACCAGCCTTGCATGCCAGGAATGAAGCCCCCATGCACAAAGGTTAACTCCAAATGAATCAGAGACCTAGATGTAAAATCTCAAACCATAAGAACCTTAGAAAAGAAAGGAAATACTCTCATGGAAATCGGAACTGGCATCCAATTCCTGTACAAAATCCGAAACCCACAGGACTTAAGAGAGAAGATAGGCAAATGGGACCTTATTAAACTGACAAGCTTCTGCAAAGCCAAAGAAACCATCAGGAGAGCAGGGAGAC
>NW_007247451.1:262226-336605 GCF_000164805.1 Carlito syrichta
GAACACTTCTACACTGCTGGTGGGAATGCAAACTAGTGCAATCTCTTTGGAAGACAGTGCGGTGGTTTTGAAAGAACTAGAAATTCCATATGACCCAGCAATTCCTTTGTTGGGAATATACCTGGAGGAACTTAAATCATTTTACAAAAATGAAACCCGTACACATATGTTTGTTGCAGCTCTATTCACAATAGCAAAAACATGGATCCAAACATGTTGCCCATTGAAACTGAACTGAATTTTTAAAATGTGGAACATATACACAATAGAATATTATGGAGCCATAAAGAAGGACAAACATATGAACTTTGCAGCAACTTGGATGAATTCAGAGTCAATCATACCCAGTGATCTATCACAGAAACAAAGAGCAAAGTACCATATGTTCTCACTAATAAGTGTTCCTTGAACAATTATGATGCTATAAGAAAGTGATTGGCAGTAGTGGGAAACTCAGGAGAGCGGGGTGAGATTGGCTGTTGAGAGAAACCTCTAGGGGAGAGAAGGGCATATCTCATCAACAAGGGTACCTGCATAATCAATGTTTATGTTACCTAACCCTGTATTGTACCCTACATCTTTATAACTAAAAAAAAAATAAAAAGCACTAAAAAAGATAATAATCTAAATAATAAATTCCCAAATAATATCAAAATGAATTCAAACTTTTAGAAAACATAACCATCAAATTATTATCATTAAAGATTATTCTGAATTAATTAAATTACTAATTTCTCTTTTTTATTTGAATTACAATCTTTTGACAAATAACTTTTAGGGATTATCAGTGCAGGTATGTTTTTGTCTTCACGAGTAACTGCTTGTCTGGATGTATTCAATTATCTTTCAGTACATTTAATATTGCATTCAAATTTCACAATAAATTGATGATTTATAGTGTTAGCTTTGTATAACATATACAACGATCTCCCCAATTCGTTTTTCAGGTGATCTGGTACAAAAGCTTTATTAAATTTTCCTAGATAACACTTATTTTCAATCTCTTTAAATGGCAACTTCTCAATGTCTTTAAAATGTCCTGTCTTTTTTATCTTCATGTCATCTGTTTAGTCAATTTTCTCCTGGATTTCTTCTTTTTTCTATGAAGATTTTGGATATTTATTCTTCCTGCAGTCAGTTGTCTTCATTATGTTATCCTGGTTTTCACTGTTTCTCGTGTTTTTCTTTTCATACATTCTCTCCCCTGGTGACATTGACTTCTTCTCTTTCCCCAGAGACTTGACTTAGTTTTATTATATATTTTGTGAGATGAGCAGAATTAGGCTGATAGGCACGGTTTCTGGTCTGTATATAGTTCTCCCAAGCATCCATAAACTTAGATCATCTGTCATATAACAGGTTTAAGAGTTTTTACTATACAATGAATATTTTCCCAAACCTTATGAAATAAGAGAAGACTCAAAACATGTTGAATACAGTTTCTCACCCCATTGTACCGAAAAGACTATATAAACTCAAATGTCAATCTTTGGCTAATTTTGAGTCTGAGGCTCTCTTGTTCACTGTCCTTATCACATTTACCAAATGTTTTCAGGTACACTAAGATTTAAATATTATTTTCTACCTTTACTTTTTTACCTCAGTAACTTTTCATTTTGGCATATTTCTTAATGTTATTATTGACTTTGCAAAATGTAATCTTTTAAAATGTTGTAGAAGATTTTATTTCTTCCGAAAAGGATATTGAAAATATGTTCCCCAATATTTAACATTTCAGTGTTTGATATGAGAACCTATCATCCTAGAATATTTCCAAAATATTTTTGCATAAAGGTCTAAAATACTTATAAAAACTTTTAAATCTTCATTTTCAAATAATATTTTTCAAGTATATTTTTGTTTAGAGATGGAATGCAATTTTGGATTTTATCTTCAATTTATATCAAAAATTTTACATAATCACTGCTAAAGATAAATAAAATTTTGGACAAATGGGTCCTTTTTTGTTTGCTTCATTAAATTTTAAGTAACTTCTTCATACTTTTTATTCTAAAACAAAGAAGAGGATAAAAGAAAAGAAGGACAATAACCAATATATATAAATTCTTATTCTATGTTCTCTTGTGGTGTGATTTCCTATCTTAATTCTCTTTTCATTCAATAGTGCTTGGAAGTACAGCAACAATGCTTTATTGCCTCTAATTGCTGAACTGCCCATGGGAATCATACTCTTCAAATTCTTAGAAATACTGCTCAATTTAATCGGAAATAAATATAAAGGTTTACAGATTTTTGTTCTCCTTATTATTGACATTGTTCCTTCATATTTAATGAATTGGTTCTTTATTTTTATTTTGGATAAGATTGTTCATAAGAAAGGTATATCACAATAATGTAATCAACCTGTACCTAGTCATTGTTTCATCTGTTTCTTGAAGTTGGAGTCTCACTGTCGCCCAGGATAGAGTGCAGTGGCCGCTCCCGGTCACCGCACTGGGAGCGGTTGACCTGCTGGGCTCTGGAGATCCTTCCACCTCAGCCTTCCAAGTAGCTGGAACTACAGGCGCACGCTCCCATACCCGGCTAATTCTTTTGATTTATTGTAGAGATGAGGTCTTGCCTGCCCAGGAGGGTCTCGAACCCCCGGGCTCAGGCAATCCACTCACTTCAGCCTCCCAAAGGCGCGGGATTACAGGCTGAGATTTTCTTGCTCAACTCCAACATACACTTATTTTTACATGATTTTTTTAATTCTTATTTTTCTCGTTGCCCCATTATTACCTCTCTTGCTTGTACTTTTGTTGCAACAAATGACAACAATTAACTTATTAATAAATATATTTTTGAAATGTTGGTATTTTTAAAGTTTTGATGCTCAAGTTTTCCTCAAGAAGTCTCAGATCATTTGAGAACCTACTTCTGTCTTATCTGTTACTTCATTTTCCTTCCCTTTGTGTGATTTATTTACAACAACCTTCCTGACATTATGCCTTCACTTTATTTATTTATTTATTTTTTTGAGTTGGAGTCTCACTCGGTCACCCAGACTGGAGTGCAGTGGCCACTCCCGGCCACCGCAGCCTCGACCTGCTGGGCTCCGGCGATCCTTCCGCCCCAGCCTTCCGAGTAGCCGGAATTACAGGCACACGCTACCACGCCCGGCTGATTTTTTGATTTATTGCAGAGATGAGGTCTCGTTGCCCAGGTGGGTCTCAAACCCGCGGGCTCAGGCAATCCACTCACCTCAGCCTCCCAAAGGTGCGGTATTACAGGCTGAGCCACCGAGCCCGTCTATGCCTTCACTTTAAATGAGCTGATTCTTCCTTCTATTCTTCAGATTTTAAAAATTTTTTTCATTTCTCGTTTCCTTGTTTTTCTAACTGAAACTTTTATTTGTTATTCAAATTCCATCCTTAGTGCATCTTTATTTTATTCATTGTTTCAATCAATGTAAATAAACCCTTTTTGACCAGTAAATTTTATTGAGCATATAGCTGAATAATTTGGACACTTTCAAAGTATGTGTTATGTAAGTTACATCAAACATATGTTCACATCATTTGATAGAGAATCTCTTCAGTGCTATTTAATACTTAATTTCTCTTCCTTCATAAAATTTACTTAAGATGAATTATATTTATGGATGAATTATAATGAAAACTCACATTTAAAAAGGTCAGGTATTCATAGGTTGATAAAATTTTTGTGAATTGTGCAACCTACCAACCTATCCCTATGTTTTTTCTAGAAACAGTCGTTAAGTATTCTCTAATTGGACTTTCATGACCTCTTTTTGCAACGTACATATGGCAATAAAAAGAATTGACTATATATATTTGGAATGAACCAAATAACGTATTAAAATTCAAAGACCAAAAAATAAAAGCCTAAGTCACATTTAAGGGGATGAAGAATATTATTAAACGGTAACCTCAGAACTAATTTTCTAATTTTTTTTACAGTTTGGTAAATTCATCCTTTTAATCTATTTTTCCTCTCTAGACATAGTGAACTTTCAGTGTATGGTGTTTGTGTGTGTGTGTGTGTGTGTGTGTGTGTGTGTGTGTGTGTGTGTGTGTGTACAATGTGTTATATGTGTATGTGTTTATCTGACATTCTGCATCTACCTTTGAACATATTCCCCAAGTGTTTCCATAGATACAAATATGATACAAGATTATTCCTGGCTGGTTTTTCTTTCCAACCATAGTAAGTTTTTTTCTTTCTTTCACATTTTTGTTGACACCACTAACATTTTGACACCTGGTTCAATTAAAATTAAAAATAATGTTTCAAAAAATTTGAATTTTATTCCTGTTTGTTTCCCATAATACTTACACTGATCTTTCCATTTTGTTCTCAGGAAGACTTCCAAAAAATCAGTTCATTTTTTAAAAATCCATTATTTTCACAATCCTTTACAATTATTGCTTTCTTAGTGTGTTAACGTTTCCAAGTCTTTTATCTATATGAAGTTTTTTCTTTCCATTCTCCTGGATCTTTAATGTTCTCACTTCAACTTATTGGTTTTGCACTTTGTCCATATTAAGTTTTATCCAATTAAGTTCCCTGCTTTCCATAGTTTTTATTCTTTTTAAGTCTATATCATTATTTTAACATAAGCACTGACTCCATCTGTTTCCAGAGATTTGTCAGAGGTGAGATGAAGAGCACTAGGCTGATAGGTACATGGTTCCCTTTTCATAAATATTTCTGGAAAATTTACAAATATGGAATATCTGTCACTATTCTTATCATAGTTTCATTAATAGTTACCAATTAGTTCATAGTTGGTGAGAAACTTGCCATAGTTTTACTGGAATGTTGGTAATTTTATTAATTATGTACTATTGCATTTTTGACATTTCCATTCAGGTTGCTAGATATGTGGTTTTAATAGTAGTTATATTTCAAAAAACATCTAACTACTGGGCCTCTGTCATGTATTTTCTCTTTAAGTACCCATTACTATGTGCTTGATAACTCTAAACCTTAAGAGTAATAGAAGACGGCATTTTGCTGAGTAAATTTCTTTCAGGCATTGTCCTTTCAGAAAGTATGTAAATTCTGATGTTATTTATTGCTGAAATGTGAACTTCACATTCATTCTCCAACTACCTTTGATATTGTTGAAAATATTACCTAAGTTTTCCCATGGAAGCCAAAGGACATATGATTATTCCTGCCTATTTTTTCTTTCCAAACTGAGTAAGCTTTTTTCATGTTTTATTGCCACAGCTATCATTTTGTCAACCTGAAATTTCTTTCATGTTTTAGAAGGATTTTTATATCTTAAATAGAAGTCAATGATATTATATATCTCTGATTTGAGAATTTTTTTAATGAGAATGACATGCAAAACATTTGTTCTAAGATGTTACCAAATGACTGCTACTTGCAACATTAATATAATCAATAAAAGTTAAACACTTTATTTTTCTTCTTTTCAATTTTTAAAAATATTATTCAGGGGAGACACATGTATGTTTGTTACACGGACATATTGTACAGCGGTGGGGATTGGGTCTCAGGTGGACTCTTCCTCAGATAGTGAAAATTGTGCCCTGTAAGCAGTTTCTGAACCCTAGCCCTCCCCTCCCTTACCCCTTATTGATGTTCCCCGTATCTATTATTTTTCATCTTTGTGACCATTGAACTCCCACCTATGAGTGAGAACATGTAGTATTTGGTTCCTGTTTCTGCATGTTCATCGCAGCACAATTCACAATTGCAAAAATATAAGATCAACCTAAATGCCCATCAACCAATCAATGGATAATAAAATGTTATATATATATATAAATATATATATACACACACACACACACCATAGAATACTACACAGCCATAAAAAGAATGAAATCATGGCCTTTGCAGCAACATGGATGAAGCTGGAGAACACTTTACTTTTCTAATGACATTTGCAATTGTAAATTTGTTTAAAAAATGGAATTTGGAAATACACATATAAATATATAAGTATATATAAATATATCTGTTGTCCAGGCTAAAATGCAGGGGCATAGTCACAGCTTCCCCCAGCCTCAACATCCTGTCCCTTAACCTCATCCTTCTGAGTAGCTGGGACTGCAGGTGTGCAACATCATGCCTTACCAATTTTTTTTCATTTGTATAGATGAGATCTTGTTATGTTGCCTAGGCTGACCAGAAACTGCTAGACTCAAGTAATCATCTCCCCTAGACCTCTCAAACTGCAAAAATCATAGCTATGAGCTACTACACCTGGCCTGGAAATATAATTATTTAATGTATGTAGCAGGCTTCATAAGATTACTGCTAGGAATAGAGTTCAGAAGAAATAAATGATGATACTTGGCTTCCACATCCTTGTATTTATTTATTTATTTATTTTATTTTAAAGATGTGGAGTATAATACAGGGTTAGGTATACAAATGTTGATTATGCAGGTAACCTTGTTGATGAGGTGTGATCCTCCCTTCCCCAGCAGTTTACCTCAAATGTCAATCCCTCCCCCTCCCCTGATACTTTCCCACTATTGTCAATACCTTTCTTACAATATTATGATAATTGTTCAACATCCACTTATGACTGAGAACATATGGTATACTGTTTTTTGTTTCTGTGATAAATCACTGAGTATGATTGACTCTAAATCCATCCAAGTTGCTGCAAAGTTAAAATGTTTGTCCTTCTAAATGGTTGCATAATATTTCATTGTGTATGTGTAACACATTTTTTTAAATCCAGTCAACTTCAATGGACATCACAAACATATGTGTGCAGGTATCTTTTTTGTAGAATGATTTTATTTCCTCTGGTTATATTCCTAATGGGGGAATTGCTGGGTCATATGGAAGGTCAATGTCTAGTTCTTTCAGAAATTGTCACACTGTCTTCCAAAGAGGTAGCACTAGTTTGCATTCTCACCAGCAGTTTAGAAGTATGCCTTTTTCTCTGCATCCTCACCAGCATCTGTTGTTGTTTGTTTTATTAATGATGGCCATTCTTACTGGGATTAGGTAGTAACTCAATGTGGTTTTGTTTTGCATTTCTCTGATAATGGATGAGCCTAGCACTTTTTAATGTGTCTGTTGACTGCCCCTATTTCTTCTTTTGACAAGTGTCTATTCATGTCTTTTGCCCACTTTTTTTTTCTGTCTAATTAGAGTTGCAATTACAATTTTGTTTAAAAAAGAATTTGGAAACACACACACACACACACACACACACACACACACACACACACACACACATACATATATATATAATTTGAGGTGGGGTCTCACTCTGTCATCCAGGATAGAATGTAGTGGTACAATTATGACCCCCGTCACCCTCCACCTCCTGGACTCAGGCAACATTTCTGCCTCATCCTCCTGAGTAGCTGGGACTGCAGGTGCATGAAACCACACCTGACTTTTTTTTTTTTAACATTTTTTATAAACCTGATCTTGCTATGTTGTCTAGACTGACCAGGATTACCTAGGCTCAAGTAATCCCCTCTCCTGGGCCTCCCAAAGTGCTAAGATCACAGGCATGAACTTGCAAATAAATGTATTTAATGTGTGTAGTAGGTTTCATAAGATTGTTGCCAAGAATAAAGTTCTGGAGAAAAAAATGTTTAGTTCTTTTTGCACCAATGGGTCTATAGAAGTAAAAAAAAAAATCTCTCATTGGTGAGATGATCTTTGCATATCATGGCTCCAATTCTTGAATCTTTCTTGTCAGCTACAATACTCAATGTCCTCAACTCCAACATACAGACAATTTCATATAAGTTTATCTCATCATTTTAGGATTTCCAAATTAATCTTACTATGTTCATTTGCTATTTAATTTTCTGACTATAACTTTTATTAAAAATTTTTCTTAGGCTGGGCATGGTGGTTCAAGCCTGTAATCCCAGCACTTTGGTAGGTTGAGGTGAGGAGATTGCCTGGGCCCACAGATTTGAGAACAGCCTGGGCAACTTGACAAGACCTTGTCTTGTCTCTACAATAAATAAAAAAAAGTTAGCCAGGTATGGTAGCATGTGCCTATAGTTCCAGCTACTTGGAAGGCTGAGGTGGAAGGATTGCCTGAGTCCAGCCGGTTGACACTAAGGGAGCCATGAGCCAGTCTGGGTGACAGAGTGAGACTAACTAAAAAAAAAAAAATTGTCTTGCCAATTCAATTGATATAGAGAGATTTTCTCTGTCATGTAAATTTTTTGTGAATTATGTACCCCTACATTATTGACATTTTCAACTGCTTGATATGTTACTTCTGTGAATGACTTGTTTAGATAATTTAATTTAGAAACTCCCTCTTGCCATTTTATACTTTATTTCCCTGCTTTTCATTTGAATTAGCTCATGATTTATTTAGACATAAGCTAAAATAGAAAGTGACATAAGCAGGGTTATATATTCATCATTTGTTTAAAATGTTGTCACCAGAGTCAACCAATAATCTAATCCTGCATTTCCTCTAGAAGCATTGTTTCAGCATTATCTCATTCAATGTTTGGGAGTATTTTATACAATATGACTTCCACAAATAGTTAATAATATGTATTTAATACCACTCAAAGGACTTATTAAAACTGGCAAACTGAATAACAAAAGCCTAATAGTGTGGAAATGAATCAAGGCCATGTTCAAAAGGCAATCATCAGGACAAGTATTTCTAAGCTTTTTCCTCTCTTCTGTAAATCAATTTCCCTCTTTTCATTTCTGAGCATTATTCTCTTGCCCAAACACTGGTATAAGCCACTGTTGGTATGTGCATGAGTGTGCTAGAAACCATGAGTACATATGTCTATTTACTCATATCTGCATTCTGATAGGCTTCACATAACATTCATATTCTTAGAAAATAGAAATTTGCTTACTGTTTGGTTTCACAACACTTATAATAGTCTTTCCACTCTATGTTTCCAGATTATCTTGTGTAAATAGTTGGTAAAATTTCTCTGAAAAATATTTATTCCCATAACTTCTATATGTCTGTTTTCTTGATGTCTGTACCATTCCCTGCTTTTAGTATGTATGCTAACTATTGGCTTCTCCTTTCTTGAGCATCTATTAGATATCCTCTGGACATCTACTGTTTCTAGCCTTATATTTTGGATATGGACTTTTTTCATACTAAATTATCTCCACTTCCATTTTCCTACCTTTCATTCTTTATATTTTTTGTGGTTCATACCTATTATTTTCTGTAAAATCATCTTCTGTGTTCCAGATAGTTTTCTAGGTTCATTCTGAATTTCCTGAGATAAGAGTATTAGACTGAATGTCACATGTAGCCTATTCTATCTTTTCGAAAAAATGTTCATTAATTTAGGACCTCTGTTATGTTCCAAGTTCAAGGGACCATTACAATTGATAGTTCCCCAAAACATATGAAATAAGAAAAGACACCACACATGCTGAAATAAATTTCTCCCTCCATTGTCTAGACACTGTATAAATGTCATTCTTTGGTCAATTGTGAGATTTTGGATCATTTTCCCATTGACCTTAATCATATTTGTCAAATGTTCCCAGGTATAAAAGTCTTAAAATCAAGCCGGGCTCGGTGGCTCAGCCTGTAATCCCACACCTTTGGGAGTCTGAGGTGAGTGGATTGCCTGAGCCTGCGGGTTCGAGACCTGCCTGGGCAGCGAGACCTATCTCTACAATAAATCAAAAAATCAGCGGGGCGTGGTAGCGCATGCCTGTAATTCCGGATACTTGAAAGGCTGAGGAGGAAGGATGGCCAGAGCCCAGCAGGTCGAAGCTGCGGTGGCCGGGAGTGGCCACTGTACTCCAGTTTGGGCGACAGAGTGAGACTCCAACTCAAAAAAAAAAAAAAGTATTAAAATCTTTTTCAGACTTTATGCCTTTCTTCCAATAGTAAAAATATTTTTTTTTGTATTTTTAAGGACAGCATTATTAAATTCTTAAAGTGTGATTCTTTTTATATGCTATAGAATTAATATTTTTAAAAAGTTCATTGTTAATATATATTCAAATTTTGAAATTTTCTGTGAATAAAAGGAGAAGTTATTGTCCTAAATATTCCTAAAATACTTTTTATAAACCTGTGTATAATCATGGAAACTTCAACATCATACTTTCTAAATGATATCTTTACTAAACATCTATTTTTAAAGGTAATATCATTTCCTGATATAGCTCCTAAAAACATGTCAAAGGCTTAATATGAGTATGACTACACATGCAAGTATTTATTTAGAGCAAATACATTTTCTCAAAAGGACATTGAAAAGTTTTGGAATTTTGAATTTTGGATTTGGAAGTTTGCTTTCAAACTAGGACTTGCCATGAATTTTGAGTTCAAGGGCTGATTACAACTGATACTTCTCCAAAGCTTATGAAATAAAAAAGACATCAAACATGCTGCATGAAATGTGTCCCACCATTGTCTTGAAATATAGTGTGTAAATACAGATGTCATTTTCAGTGAATTGAGAGGTTGAGACTCATTCTGTTCCAGTGTCCTTGATCATATTTACCAAATGTTCCCAGTTATAGAAATGATAAATAAGTTTTTCTGAATGTATGTCTTTCCTGTAATCACAGCACTTTGGGAGTCCGAGGCAAGAGAATTGCCTGAGCCCGGGGGTTCGAGACCTGTCTGGGCAAGTTGATGAGACCCCCGTCTCTACAGTAAATCACAAAAACTAGCTGGGCATGATGGCATGCATCTGTAGTTCCAGCTACTTGGAAGGCTGAGACGGAAAGATCACTTAAACTCCATCAAGACTGCGGAGGTCATGAGTGTGTCACTGCAGCCTGGGTGACAAGAGTGAGACTCTAACTCAAAATAAATAAATAAATATTTGGGGGGGCATTTTAACACAATTATTAAATTTGGAAAATACAATTATTTTTAAATACTATAGAGATAATTAATATTTGTTAAAACATTTATTGCTACTCTATGTCCCAAATTTGAAATTTTCTGTGAATTAAATAAGATAGTATCCTACAATATTCCTACAATATTTTTCATAAAACCCTTTATAATCATTAATGCCTAACATCATCCTTTTCTTTTTTTAAATTTATTTTATTTTATTTTTTGAGTTGGAGTCTCATTCTGTCACCTCGACTGGAGTGCAGTGGCCGCTCCTGGCCTCCGCAGCCTCAACCTGCTGGGCTCCAGTGATCCTTCCGCCTCAGCCTTCCGAGTAGCTGGAACTATAGGCATGCTCTACCATGCCCAGCTAATTTTTGATTTATTATAGAGATGAGGTCTTGCCAAGTTGCCCACGTGTGTCTCGAACCTGCAGGCTCAGGCAATCCACTCACCTCAGCCTCCCAAAGAGCGGGATTACAGGCTGAGCCACCGAGCCCGGCTACATCATCCTTTTCAAATGATATTTTTGTTAGATACGTTTGCAAAGAGAATGTAATTTCCTGTTTTATCTCTTCAAAATATGTCAAAGACATTATGTGAGTACTATCTCCCATGATGCTTTTACTGTGTGCTTACTTAAGAATTTTAACTAAATGTCTCATAAATATCTACATACTTGCATTTTATTCTATTAAAAAAAGAGAAGAGACAAAAGGACCAATAACTGCTATTAAGTATCCTATAGAAATGTATATTCTATCTCATCTCCTGGCCTTGTTTCCTACCATAATTCCTTTTGCAACAATCTGTGAGTAGAGGGAGGGTGTTAAAAACAATATTCCTTTCCATTACTGAGATATCCTTAGGAAACATAACTGTTTCAATTCCCAGATATGTGGGTCAATTTGAACCACCAGTAAAATATAATCCGTTGCAAATTTTAGTCCTTCCTTCTTCCTGATCATCTACCTTCGTTGTGAATAAACTGGTTCATTATTTCTTTTATTTTTCAGACAAGGAGAAAGAATATAAAGGCAAGTCTCAATAATGTATTTTATTCTGTACCTAATTATTGTTTGTCTACTTGTTGTACATATGTCTCAAAAGACCCATATTTTCATAAAATATTTTCTGCTTATTTTATTATTCACACATGTAGAGCATATCTTCACTTGTAACTAAATATCCCACATCATATGTCTTTCATTTGCCTTTAAGGTAAGTTCAATGAAGATAAAATCATTAGAGCAAGGAAGTTTTATCAATTAAGATATTGGTGAATTTTGCAATTTTGAGTTTTAGATTTGGAAGTTTATTTTCAAGAAAGACTCTGGTCATTTGATTTAGAACCTCCTTCTCTGCAAAGTAATACCTTGTGTCTCTTCCTTTCATGTGACTTAGATAAAATAAACTTCACTTCAGCATGGCTTACATTACACTCAAAACCAGTAAAATTGTCTAGTAATTGGTGGAAAAAATGTTTGAATGTAGACACTCAAAAATACAGTATTTCCTTGAGGCACAGTTTTTCAGTTTTTGTTAACTTGGTATTTGTGAAGACTTAATACAACAGGACTGTTGGAATAATAGAAGTGACAGTATAGAGTTATTACCAGCCAGAGAACAAACCAAAGCTAACAAACTGAATATTAGTAGCCTATGGAATGACAAAACAGGTCAGGAAAGTTTTTAAAGGTAACTACCTTCTCCAGCACCTCAGTAAATTCAATACTTCTATGTTTCATTACATTTCATAGAGGATATTCTAGAAAAGTTAGCTCTTGGCCACTGATTTTGTGTGTGTGTGTTTGTGTGTTTATCTGCCTTCTGAAGGGTTTTATTTTGAAAATGAAAACTTAAAAAAAATGAATGTTCTGCTAGTTGCTTTTTCATGACATTAATATTAATTTTTCCATTTTATTTTTCAGAAAAACCTGATAAGTCAGATGGTAAATATTCTCAAATCCTTAAAATGATCCCTTCTTGGTGACTGTAATATTTCTTGTCTTTTTTCACATTCCATCCTCTGACTCACAGTTCTTTGCATTTAGATTCCCTGCAATCCATACTTTCCCTTTGTTTTTCACTCCCAATCACCCATTCCATTGGAATATTTACTTCTTCTTACAGAGTCTTGTCACAGATTCACTAAGAATTTGGTGAAACAAAGTGCTCAGTGGCAAAAAGCATGTGGTTTTCATTCTATGCATACTTAAAAAAATCCAAACTGAGGAAGTCTGTTACTTAATAGTTTAGGTTCTTTTACTATCTACTTGATATTTCACTGAAGCTTAATTATTAAAAGAATATTACAAGTTATGTCTAAAGAAATAGTCATTGTCTACACCGCTCAATTTTAATTTTTATGAGAACATGAGAAGTTTATTAGTTTCCAGAGACGATACTAAAGCATCTTAAACATAGCACACTTAATACAATCACTAAAAAGTTCATTTCTTGCATTTCAAATGATGTTTTAAATTTTATTTTTCACATCAATGATATAATTTAGCAATATATATCTTCAATGTATGCCAAAGACTTCACATGACTACTGTTACAGATAGAGATTTGACAGTTGAGTGTTACTGGTTTTTTCTTTTGTTTTGTTTTGTTTTGTTTTTGAGTTGGAGTCTCACTCTGTTGCCCAGACTGGAGTGCAGTGGCCGCTTCTGGCCACCGCAGCCTTGACTTGCTGGGCTCCGGCTATCCTTCTGCCTCAGCCTTCCAAGTAGCCGGAACTACAGGCGTGCGCTACCACGCCCGGCTGATTTTTTGATTTAATGTAGAGATGAGATCTCGCTGCCCAGGCAGGTCTCGAACCCGCGGGCTTAGGCAATCCACTTACCTCAGCCTCCCAAAGGTGCGGGATTATAGGCTGAGCCACGGAGCCAGGCTGCCCACTTTTTAGTGGGGCTATTTGTATTTTTCCTTTCAGCATGTTTGGACTCTTATTTTGGTGATTTGGATTCTTCTACTAAAATTGGACTTTTGGTGGTCTTCTCTTTCCAGTTCTGTTAGGTGATTTGTTAGGTTCTCCAATTGTAATCTTTCCATTTTCTTGATGTGTGCTCATATAGATGAAAATTTTCCTCTTAGAACTGATTTCATGGCACCAAGAGGTTTTGGTAAGATGTTTCTTCATTTTCATTTGTTTCCAGAAATCTTTCCATTTCTGCTTTGATTTCAGTATTGACCCAGTAGTTGTTCAGCGTCATGCTGCTACTGTCCATGCCTTTGTGGGTTTTGGGGAAATTTTCTTGGTGTTGATATTTATTTTTAATCCACTGTGGTCTGAGAGTATGCATGGCAAGATTTCAACCTTACAGAATTTGTTTATGCTTGATTTATGGCCAAGGATGTGATCAATCTTGGAGTATGTTCCATGTGGTGATTAATAGAATGTATATTCTGTGGTTGTTTGGTGGAATTATCTGTAGGTATCCATTAAGTCCACTGGGTCGAGAGTCAAGTTTAGGTTCTGAATCTCCTTGTTAATTTTTGGCCTCGATGATCTATTTAGGGCTTTTAGTAGATTATTCAAGTTACCTGCTATAATAGTGTTAGAGTCAATATCTCTTTTTAGTTTACTTAATGGTCTCTTTATAAATGCTGGTGCTCCTGCATTGGGTGCGTGTATGTTTAGGATGAATATTTTTTGTTGATGGATTGAACCTTTTATTTTTATGTAATGTCCTTTTGTATATTTTTAAATTTTTGATAGATTAAGGTTGTATTGTCTGATATTAAGATAGCAACTCCTGTCTTCATTTGTGATTCATTTTCCTGGAAACTCATTTTCCATCCTTTAACTTTGAGTCTGTGTGAGTCCCTTTTAGTGAGATGCGTCTCCTACATGCAGCAAATAATTGGGCCTTGGTTTCTTATCCAGTTTGCCATTCTGTGTTTTTTCAGTGGTGCATTAAGTCCATTCACATTCAGGCTGATTATTGAAATGTGTTGTTTATCCCTGTCATGAGGTTCTTACAAAGTTTTTTCTCTATTTGCTCGTTTTCTTTTGGCTTTGGAGTTGATGCATGTGTGTGTTTTTAAGTTTCTTTTTGCACCATAATCTGTTAATTCTGTGCTCTGCTGTTCTCTTGGGAAGTGTGTGGTCATTCCTTTTTTTTCTTTCTTTCTTCTGTGTCTCCTGTAAAGCTTTTTAAGTGTCTCCTGTAAAGCTGATCTGTAAGCTTCATAATCTCTTAGAGATTGGATGCCTGGAAAGGATTTTAATTCTCTGTCACTGATGAAATGGAGGTTTGCTTGATAGAAAATTCTCGGTTGAAATTGTTTATCTTTGAGGACTTAAAATATTGGACTCCAGTCCCTTCTTGCTTGTAGTTTTTCTGCCAATAGGTCTGCTGCTATTTTGATTGACTTTCCCTGGTAGGTAGTCTGACCTTTCTCTTGCTGCCTTTAGGATTTTTTTATTTTGTGTCTAC
Source organism: Carlito syrichta (assembly GCF_000164805.1). Classification (NCBI taxonomy): domain Eukaryota; kingdom Metazoa; phylum Chordata; class Mammalia; order Primates; family Tarsiidae; genus Carlito; species Carlito syrichta. The sequence continues at coordinate 277,464 of NW_007247451.1, forward strand.
TTAGTGTAGACAAATTGTATGTGTCTAGGGGTTGGTATTCTCATTTGATATCTTGTGGGGGGGCTTCTCTATATCTCTTATGCTTGGCTAGTCACATTTCTGGTTAGATGGGGAAGGTTTTCTTGGATTACCTCCTGGAATACTTCCTGCAAGTTGTTCTCTGTTTCCCTTTCTTCATCTGGGATTTCAATCAGGTGTAGGTTGAGCTTCTTGATATAATTGCACATCTCTTGTAGGCTTTGTTCTTTCTTTCTGGGTCTTCTTTCTGTGTTTTTTACAGATTGGGTGAATTCCATGTTCTGGTCTTCAAGTTCTGATATTCTTTCCTCAGTTAGATTAATTCTGCTTTCCATGCTTTTCATCTTGTTATTTATTCCTGGATGAAATTTTTTTATTGCCAAAATCTCTGTTACAAGTTCTCTCAGTGTTGCATCTTATTTTTCTTGAGACTTATTCACTCTTTCCATTTTTTTTTTTTTTTTTTTTTTGCAATCCCTGTCATATTCTGGGGTCAGTCGTTGATGACTTTCATTGTTTGGGGTCCAAGTTCTGATTTTTTTCAGGAGTTTTCTCTTTGTTTGAAATTGCCTGTGGTCTTCCTTTGGTTTTTCCTAATTTGTGACAGATCTCTTGTTGTCCTCTTTAGTTCTGTTATTCAGTGTCAGTGTGAGAGGCTTTCTTTTCTTATGTTTGCTCAGCTCTCTATTCCTCCCTTATTTGGGCTCTGGTTTTGTTCTATTTTGAAATAGCACTGTGGGTTGGAAGACTTGCTGTCTCTTGTAGTTTTTGAAAGTTGAATAAGGTAGGTGATGGAGCACTAGGATTGAGAAATTACTTTCAAATTACAATGCTCATTGATTGAGGTATGTTTCCCTGAGACCCACTCCCCCCCCACCACCACTCTATATGATGATACAAAGCAGAAACCAATGCAAGAAACAATTGAACATACACACAGACATACCCACACCCTAAAACCAACTGCAATAACAACAATGTGAAACAAAACAAAAGTCAAGGAAAAATTTAAAAAGACAAGAAAACTGAACACTCGCATACAAATGCCATGCACAAAGTGACTGAAAAAGAAAAACAGACCAGAAAAAAAGGAATACAGATTGAACCCTCACACATATATTGACACACCTTAGTCGATAAAAATACAAATATAAATACAAAAGAACAAAATAGCAAAAATGAACTAACAGCAACAACAAAATTGAAAGATGAACACTCATTTATTCACATACACACATAAACATGAAACAACAGACAAAAGAAGAAAAAAAAAAAAAGAAAAGAAAAAAATAAGGTGATATAGATGAAGCCCTCACATATACATTTATGCACAAAGGAAAAATATTTTTAAAACAGATGGACTATCAAACAAACAGGCAAAACATTTAAAAAATTAAAAATAAATGTACATTAATAATAAAAAACAACACCTGCCATATTGTGGCAGGCTCTGTAATTGTTTCTCTATTCTGGTCTCTCCTGCAGCGTTTCCACCTCTTTCCCTCTCTTCCCCACAGGAGGAGCAGTGGAGGTGAGTGAAACTGCAGCCCTCCCTTCCCACTCTTGTACGGTCAGTGAGATCTCTGGGGGTGAGGTGCAGGTTTGCCTCTTCCCCAGTTATGTACTTGTGGGAGGTACCCCATCCAGCCTATCCTGGAATGGAGTTCTTCTATTGTGACTAACATCCAGGCTCCACCTGGTTTTGTCCCTCTCAGTTGTGGCTCAGCACTGTGGGTTTTATGTTCAGAGGATTGCTCAGGAGGAGAGTGTTTGGGTCAGCCCTGGACTCACCACTGATCTCTTTGGAGTTCTTTCTTGTCCTTTTCTGGCCACACCCTTTGCCCCATGACTAGATCGGGGTGGGACACCTGGGACTCAGCAGTCATCAGGTCCTTCTGAAGTTTGTGCTTTCAGGATATTCCCTCTGGGTCATGACCAACCCCTGAGTAGTTGATCTGCCAGTCACACAGTCACAGAGTTTAGGTCTGTTTCTCCAAGGTGAAGAAGTCAGAGCACTTTCCTGCCCCAACTTCAAGATGGTGGTAGAGTGCCTCTCTTTTCCATTTTGGTGGGAATCTGCCTCTGGTCTCCCTAACAGACTCTGCTATCAGTGCCTGGTCAGGTGCTGAAGTGCTGAGGCAAAACCTGGAGATGGCAGTCTCTCCTATTGCAGTGGTGAGGCAGAGCCTGGGTGGCAGTTTCTCCCCTCCACTTCTTCACAGGAAAACTCTTTTCCATTAAAAAAAATGGCACTTAGCTTCTGCAACCTGGGAAGAGACAGGGATCAAGAAGACAAGCTGCATCACCAGCTGTTTCTCCAGGGCCCTATCCACTTACTCAGGAATCCCTACTTAGTCCCTCCCAGATTTTTTCCCAGGAATGGTTTTGTTGATTAAAGAAATGGTTCTTGGCTTCTGCACCCTGGATATCACTAGGGTTCAAGCCCAGCAGCTGCAGCACCAGCTGCTGCCTCAGCAGAACCCTGGCCACTAGCTCCCTAGCCCTCACTCATTCAACCACTTGCATGCCCACTCACTCACCAGCGTGTACACAAAATTTTCCATACACTCAGTCACTCACACCAGGACTTGCATAGTCTGACTGGCTTGGCCACCATCTTCCTGACCTCCCCTCATCCTTTCGTAAGTACCTCTTTTTATGGGTGTATGTTTGCAATTTATTTAGAAAATGATTGGAAGCCCAATGCAAAAATCACTGGTTGATGTAGTTTATTCAAGAGAAAGTCCTCTTCTATATCTCTCACTGTTTCAGTTCTAAGCTTAGTTCCTTTTTTCACTAAGAAGTGGATGGAAGTAAAACACATTTTCTTTCATTGGTGAGATGGCCTTTAAACTCTGTGGATTCAATTCTTGAACCTTGTTGTCAGATGCAATGATCAATGTCCTCAATCCAATAGACAGACATTTTCACATAATTATGTCTCATCACAATAGGTTTTTCAAATGAAGCTTACCATGTTTGTTTACTATTCAGTTCTCTCACTATTAAATTCATTAAAAATTTCATTGCCATTTTGATTGATATAGAGAGATTTTCTCTGTCAAGTAAACTTTATTAATTACATGTCACTACATTTTGAAATTCCTTCATCGTTACTTCTGTGAATGATATGCTCAGGTCATTTAACTTAGAAACTCCCCATTTATGTTTGATACTTTATTTTTTGCCTTTCATTTTAATTAACTCATGATTTATTTAGACACAAGTTAAAAAAGAAAGTGACATAAATAATGTTCTGTATTCATCAATTGTCAAAAATGTTACTGGAGCCACCTAAAAACCTAGTCCTGCATTTCCTCTAGAAGCATTTTTCAACTGTCTGTCATTCAATGTTTTTGAGTACTTTGTACAGCAAAACTTCCACAAATAATTGATTTTTTTGTATTTAATATTACCCAAAGGACTTAATTAAACTGACAGACTGAATAATGAAAGCCTAAATAGTGACACAAAGAATCAAGATCATGTTCAAAAGGTACTCACCAGAACAAGTAGTTAAAAAATGTGTCCTCAATTCTTTAAATTAATTAATTTTCTCTTTTTATTTCTGAACCTTATTCTCTTGACAAAACATAATTTTACGTTACTGTTGGCATGTTCTTGAATGTGCTAGAAGTCATGGTTGTATATGTACGTGTATTTACTCATATCTCCTGAATATGTACTGTTTCCATTCTAATTTTTTGGATATGAATTTTTCATACTAAATTCTTTCCATTTCTGTTCCCCTAACTTCCATTCTTTCAAACTTTTTTATGTGTTCCATACCTGTTCTTTGCAATATCAGCTTTTTCTATGTTACAGATACTTTCCTAGTTTTATTCTGAATTTTCTAAGATGATTGGCATTCGGCTGAATGGCATATGTATTGCTTCCTATATTTTTTTTCAAAAAATGTTCACTTATTTAGGACCTTTGTCAAGTTCCAAGTTTAAGGGACCATTATAATTGATACATCCTCAAACCTTATGCAATGAGAAAAGACACCAAACATGCTGCATGAAGTTTCTCCCTTCATATATAGATTTATAGATATAGATATATACACACACAAACACACATATATAATCTCAAAAAATTAAACTTTACTCTGTCATTTATTCAAAGTGTCACAGAGAATACTATGCATAGATACTATACCAAATCTTCATAAGATTTCACTATAATTGGAATCATAGAGAAAAAAAATTTCTCACACCATTATTTTGTCAAAGACTGTAAAAGTTCAGGTGGCATCCCATGTCTTTAATTAGATTGCTCAAATGTTCATACATACACAGACACACACACAGACACACACACACACACACACACACACCTTATTTTCCAAATGTAGTAAATTTCTTCTGTTTGCGTTTTGTTGACACAATAATATACCTTGTAAAATATAATTGTTTTACCTTTTCTTAAAGATTTCAGTAATTAGTAATACATGTCAATTTTGAAACTTTATGTGAATAAAAAGAAGCATCATAAGACATTTAAGTATTTTTTTACCAAACTCTTAGTATAATAAATGTTTCATATTCTTCATTTCTCTTTTTCGTTTTTTAAAAATCTTTTTTATTTTAATTCTTATGCATACATAATAGTTGTGCATATTTTTGGAGTACATGTGAGGTTTTGGTATAGACATACAATGTGTAATGATTAAATCAGGATAATTAGGAATTAATCAATAGAAACATTTGTTGTTTCTTTGTTTTAGGAAACTGCCAGTTCCACCCTTAGCTATTTTATTTTTTAACTGTTTAATTATAAAGATGTGAGGTACATGTCAGTATTGGCCCATAAGTAGTCTAAACATAGGTGAAATTTGGACTCCAATTGGTCCCCACTTCCCATGATTTAAGATATGGTCCTCTTAGTGGTGTTATATGCCTCTGCCTCCATCCTCTTGTAGTGTCCCACTACCGGCAATCCATCTCTTGTAGTATTGTGTGTAGTATATCCGTGTGGCTTTAATTAGCATTTCTTTGATGATTAGTGAGGCTAATTTTTTCACGTATCTGTTGACTATTCATATGCCTTCTCTTGTGTGTATTCATGTCCATTAAGCCATGTTGACTGTTGATTTCTTGTAGATAATTCGTACTATTTTGAGGAATGTTCTTTCTGTGTGTAGTTGCTCAAGGGTTTTTATTCAGAAGGGATGCTAGAGTTTGTTAAAAACTTTTTTTGCATATAATATAATCAGGTGACATTTGTTTTTATAATTCTTGATATATTGAATTGCATGTATGGCCTTGTGGGTGTTGAACCAGCCCTGCATCTGAGGAATGAAGTCTATTTGGTAATGGTGGATGTTTCTTGAGATGTGTATTTGGATCTAATTTGCTAGAATATTGTTAAGAATGTTTGCATCTCTACCCATCAAGGAGATTGCTTTGTGATTATCTTTCTATGTAGTGTCTTTGTCTGGTTTGGGTATCAGTGTAATGTTAGTTTTTTAACATGTTTCTCGGTTACCTGGAATACTTTTGGTAGAATTGGTATCACTTTCTCTTTGTATGTTTTGTAGAATTCAGCTGGAAAGCTGTCTGACCCAAGGCTTTTTTTTTTTTGTGGATATGTTTCTTATAATGGAATAATGGAATTGATTTCCTGGGTTGTTATTGGTCTATTTAGGACTCCAATTTCTTCAATTGAAATATGAGAGTTCATCCCTCTCATGAGGCTCTTATAAAGGTTTTATTTTTTTCTTTCAACTTCCGTGTTGACATGTATGTGTTTTCAATTTTTCAGGTGCATTGCATCCTCTGTTGACTCTGTGTTTTCTTGTACTCTTGCAAAGTACATGGTCATTTATTTTTCTTCTGTGCTTACTACCTTCTTAATTGTCTTCTGTAGAGCTGGTCTGGAAGCAGCATAATGTCTTAGAAATTGGATGTCTGGGAAGGATTTTAATTCTCTATTGCTGATGAAGCTGAGCTTACCTGGGGGGAGCTTCTTGGTTGGAATTGTTTTCTATTAGAACTTTGAAAATTGGACTCCAGTCTCTTCTAGCTTGTAGTTTTTTTGCTGACAAGTCTGTCACTATTCTGATTGGTCTTCCCACATAGGTAGTCTGACATTTTTCTTTCACTGTCTTTAGGATTTTTTCTTTTACACATACTTTGTGTAGACAAATTACTGTGTGTCTAGGGGTTGGTCTTCTCATTTTATGTCTTGTGTGGGTTTTCTGAATCTCTTGTGTTTGGATAGTCACATCTCTGCTGAGGTGGGAAAATTATCTTGGATGAACTCATGGAATACATGTTCCAAGGTATTCTGTTTCCCTATCTGCTTCAGGAATACCAGTCATGTGCTAATTCAACCTATAATCACACATCTCTTGGAGGCTTTGCTCCTGTTTTCAAAAATTTTTCGCATGTTTTTAGCAGATTGGGTTAATTCTACATTTCAGTCTTGAAGCTCTAAGATTCTTTCCTCTGCTTGGTTAATTCTGCTTTCCGTGCTTGTCAACTTGTTCTTTGTTTCCTGGACGGAGGGTTTTATGGTCAAAATCTCTACTACAAGTTCTTTCATCTTTCCTTTCTATTTAATTACTTTATTCAGTGGCAGTGATAGAAACTTTCAGTGTTGCTGTTCACTCAGCTCCTTATACTTGCATGTAAATGGCTTCCTAATCAGTTCTATTTTGAAACAGGGCTGGGGTTGGGAAGCTGTGCTGTCTCTTGTAGTTTTGAGAGCTGAGTAAGTGGAAAGTAGGGAGCAGTGCCCTACTCTGGATTGGTCTTCCTCATCCTTTTCTGGTTGCACCCTTTGTCCCATGGCTGGATCAGGGAAGGGGGTGTAGTACCTGAGACTCTGCACTCATCTTGTCCCTCCAAAGTTTGTGCTTTCAGGATATTTCCTCTGAGGTCATGATCAACACCAAAGTAACGTGTAGTTTACTCAACAGTCACAGGGATTCATGCTTGTTGCTCATTGGTAGGCACACCAGTGAACTTTCCTAGCCAGGTTTCAGGATGATGGTAGAATGCCTGTTTCCTCTACTCCAATGGGACCAAGACTCTGGCTCCCTGACTGCACTCCTTCTGCAGTCCTCACTTCCAGTGTCCAGCCTGGCATTGAGGTAATAGGGTAGAGTCTGGCACTACATGGAAGTTGCTCCCATCAATTTCTTCCTCAGGAGAGCTCTGTTGATTTTTTTTTAAATGACATTCATTTCTGCCCTCCAGGAAGTGCTGTGGTAAGTGCAGAGCAACCACAGCATCAGCTGCCTCACCAGGAGAACCCAGGCCACTTGCTTTCAAGTCCCCATTTAGTCAGACACTCACACACCCACACACCCACTTACAAATAAATTCATCCTTACACTCACTCATATAGAGTTTTGCACAGTTCAACCAGCTCCAACACCACTTTCCTTCCAACTCCTGTTAGCTATTTAGAAGTATACCATAAATTGTTAACTATTATCAACCTATTAAACTACTATATACTAGATCTTATTCATTCAATCTGTATTTTTATATCCATTAACCATTTTCTCATTATCCTCCATCCAGCTACCCTCCCCAAACTCTGGTAACCATCATTCTACTCACTCTCTTCATGAGTTTAATTTGTCTTTTTAAGCTCCCACATATGAGTGGGAACATGCAGCATTTGTGTTCCTGTGCCTGGCTTATTTCACTTAACATGATATCCTCCATATTCTTTCATATTGTTGCTGACAACAAGAATCCATTCTTTTTGGGGTGAATACTATTCCACTGTATATACATACTACATTTTCTTTAGCCATAAATTCACTAATGAACACTTAGGTTGATTCCATAGCTTGCCCATTGTGAATGGTGCTGCAATAAACTTGGAAATGAAACGATCTCTTTGATATACTGATTCCTTTCTTTTGTTTATATACACAGTTAGGGGATTGCTGGATCATTTAGCAGTTCTATTTTAAGCTTTATAAAAATTTTTGATATAGTTCTCCATAGGGCCTGTACTAATTTATATTTCCACCAACAATGTATGAGGGTTCCTCTTTCTCCACATCCTTACCAGCATTTGTTACTGAATATTTTTGGGGTAAAAGCTATTTTAACTAGGGTCAGATTATATCTCATTGTGGTTTGATTTGCCTTTCTATGATGATTAAAATGCTCAACATTATTTATTTCTAATGCTATTTTTCAGTTACAGTTTTGTTTTCAGAAGGAATGTCACTGAGGGATATATTTCTTAAATATGTATTTCATAAAACACATACTACTGATAGACTTATGCACAGATGAGTGGTTTTACTACCTGCTTCTTCATCACCTTTTAAGTACCTCTCCTGTATGCATGCTTCTTTGCATTTTATTCTGAAAAGAGAAGGGGCAAAGAAAGACAAATGATTGTCATTGTTTATCTCACAGGAAGCCCCCTAACTTCTTTCATAATGTCATTTCCCATTTGGTTAATTTTGCATCTAGAGGTAGAAGCATGTAAAACAATATTCCCTATGTTTGGTGAAATAACCTTTTGAAATATGTGGATCAAATTGTCCAAAATTTGGGTCCCTTTGATCCATAGAGTAAACTATAAAAGGGTTTCAAATTTCTGTTCTCTTTCTCCTACTATATTGTTTTCATTATCAATTAATTGTTTTTTCTTCTTTTTTCAGATAAGAATTATCAGAAAAAGGACAAGTCCCAATAATATACTTTATCCTGTTCCTAGTTATTGTTTCATCTATTTCTTGTACTTCTGTCTTCTAAGTTCAGTTTGTCTTCCTTAACTCCAACACAAAAATTTCACATGATCTTTTTCATTATGTAATATTTGACCTGAAGTTTGCCATCTTCACTTGTAGTTCAATGTCCTCCACTAGTACCTCTTTCATTTGCATTCTAGTTATATTCTTTGATGACAGATCATTTGTGTCTATACATTTTATTAATAGTATATCTATGAAATTTTGGTAATTTAAAAGTTCTTATGTGGAAATTTTATCTGAAAAATACTCAGATAATTTGATTTAGACCTCATTTTCTGAAAATTAATAACTCATGTCCCTTCTCTTAAAGGGTTTTAGATAAGCTTTACTCAAGCATAAGTTAAAATATATACTTAAGCACAATAAATCGTATATAGTAATCAGTGGAAAAAAATACTGTGAAAAGTGGAACCTGAAACCAGAATCCTATACTTGCTTTAGATGCAGTGGTTCAGTATTTCCTAATTCAATGTTTGCTTTATGCAACGAGAGTACAGAATAAAGATAATTGACAGTAAACATTTAGTAACATTCATAGAACTTATTAAGGTAAACATATTGAATAATAAAAGCCTAAATAACATCCAAAGTCACTGTTGTTAAAAACTAAACAGCAACACTGTTAATTTTAAAATCTATTTTCATTTATTTAATTCACACCTTTTGGGTGCTTTTTTTGTAGTACACACTTAATAAAAGAATGTCCTCATTCCTTTTGTGTGCAAATGTTAGTGCATGTGTGGATTATTATCTGCACTCTGATATAATTAAATATAAATTTTTTCAGTAAATGTTGCTATTGTCCCTATTTCTTCCATGATATTTACATTGTTATTTTAATTTTATTTTTGGATAGATTTCTGAAAACTCTTGACAAATTTTCTTATAACCTGTTACTCCCCAGTTCCTTTATAATGGTTACTTTCTTGGTACTCTTCTTTGCTATGTGCCACCTGTGGCTTTTAATTCTCCTTGATGTCTAACATTCCCATTTGAAATTCGTTTCAATCTTCTCACATATTAAATATCTGTTAGTGTTTTCTTGTCTCCACTCATCCTTGTTTCTTCTCTTTTCATTCTATCATCTTTCTTTCCCTATAAACATTGGCATCTCTATCTTTCAAATCTTTACTGAAGTTTGACTAACAACTTGGTTATATGAATGTCATTAAGCTGAAGGGCACCTGGTTTGTGTTGTTAAAAAAAAAATAACAACAAATCTAGTTTTGCATACCGTAAGTGACTTTTTAAAAAGTATTATATAATGATTGAACATGTTTCTGCAAACAATGTGCAATAATAAAATCAGAGTAGTTGAAATACCCATTACCTCAAAAATTTACCATTTATTTGTGGTTAGAACATTTCAAACTTTCTTTTCTAGCTGTTTTGAACTATACAATAATTTCATATTAACTACAGTTACTCCACTGTGCTTTGAATATTTCTTCTATCCAACTGTACTTTTCTTTCTATCTAACTGTATTTTTTCCTAATTAATCAAATTCCCTTTGACCCTCATGATCCCCTGCCTCTCCCACATTTTGGTAGCTACCATTCTACCCTTCATTTTCATTAGCTTAACATTTATTTAGCTCTCACATATAAGTGTAAACATGTGATTAGTTGTATTTCTATATCTGGTTAATTTCACTCAACTATATCCTCCAGTTCTACCCATGCTGCTGCAAATGAGAAGATTTTTTTTATGACCAAATATTATTCCATACTGTGTGTATATGTACACACACATCACATTTTAAAATTCATATATCTACTCATGAGCACTTTGATTGATTCTATATCTTGGCTATTGTGAATAATACTGCAATAAAAAGGGAAGGAAAAATGTATTAAGGTATTGATTTTTTTCTTTTGTTTTATACCTGGCAATGGGTTTATTAGTTCTAATTTTAGTTTTCTGATAATTTAGTTTTTCAATACCACTTACTATAATGATTGTACTAATTTATATCCCAATTAACCATATCTTTTTCTCCACATACTTGCCAACAGTTATCTGTGGGACCTGCCCCGCGAGGGTCATGGGGTGTGTTGAAGGAGAGACAGATAGGCGAATGAGGAAGATCATATATACGTGGACACCTACTTCTTGAACAGATGACAATTTAATGCTAGTTAATACAGAGCTTTTATACCATTTTTGAAGGGGCAAGACAAAGAAAACTCTTTCACATACATATCTTTTAAAAGTTACCAGCTAGTTAGTAGCAAACAAACCAAGATTCCCATAGGCTTTAGTAGCAAACAAACCAGGAATCTCATAGGCATTAGACAAGTCCTACCCATAAAGCCAACAATGACACTCTCAGTCCAATGTCCCAAATTACAAATGTTTCAAAAAAGTTTCTTTAAGTGTATATTTCTTTATGTGTCAGGAATATTCTCATCTTAGGCTCTTATGTTCTTCAGAGTCCTGTGATTGCCTCCCTTGTCCAGATGTCCTTGTTACTTTTCTCTTATCTTGCAGTGCTTGTTTCTAAAGAGAACTCAAAAGAAACTTTTAGTAATGTTTCCCAGGCCCCTCAAGGTTACTTTCTGTTTTAGCTGATCTGTCATAAAAGTGACTGATTATTATATTATGAGTTCAGTGAAAACCTACTCTATAAATGTTAACTTAGAGTTTTAACTATAGAATTAAGTAGAAACCTTAATATTAATCCTTATCCTAAGTTAGTGAAAGCAGTGTTATAAATCACCTACATAACTCCTAGATAAGTGTTAGAACTTATAATGAATTAATAATAAACTTACTATAAACTTGTGTTTCTAAAAATCCTTATGTCTAAACACTAAACTGCATAATTCTAAATCAAATAAGGAGTGGATATACTTATATCATTTATTACTTAAGCAATATCTAGTAACTTATAACCAAGTGAAAGAAAGCACTCTTGGTGTGCTTCAGAGTTTAACCCTTGCATATGTTAGAAAAGGCCAAGTGGCATAGTGTAAAAAATAGAAAAATAAACCATGATATTTCCAGGTTAGCTGTGATTCTTCACATAAACATGCCATCTTCTTCTTTCATGACTGCACAGAATTTCTTCAGCTGTATCAACAGCAAAGACAGAAGACAGAAGGGCCTCAGCTGCCCGGACTCGCTTTGCAGCCAGGGGTCCTCAGCGCACCTGGACTTTGTCATCAGGCGGGCCTCCAAGGCTGGCTCCCAACAGTTATCTTTTGTCCTTTTTATCATATCCATTATTACAAGTATAAAGGGGAATCTCCATGTGCTTTTAATTTGCATTTACCAGGTGATTAGTAATGTTGAGCATTTATTCATAACTATTTTGGTCATTTGTGTGTCATTTTTTGAGAAATGTCTCCTCAGGTCTTTTGCCCCTTTTGAAAATTAGATTATTTGTTCTTTTGTTGTTGAGTTGTTTGAAATCCTTAAATTGTATGGTTCAAAATGTTTTTAGATGGATAGTTGGTAAATTTGTTCTCCTAAACTGTATATTGCCTCTACACTCTGCTGTTTTCTTTGTTATACAGAAGCTTTTTTAGATTGATATAATCCCCTGTGTCTATTTTTGCTTTTCTTACTTCTGCTTTAGAAGTATTTCCTACAAAATCTTTGCCCAGACTAATGTCCTACAGCATTTTCCCACTGTTTACTTGTAGTAGTTTCATTAATCAGATTTAAGACTTTAATTTAATTTTATTTGATTTTTATAAATGGTAAGAGATAGAGTCTAGTGTTTCATTCTTCTGTGTATGGATATCTGGGTTTTTCAGTACCATTTATTTAAGAGACCGACCATTCACTAATTCACATCCTTGGTGACTATCAAAAATAAATTGGATGTAAATGTATGGATTTATTTCCAAGTTTTCTATTTTTAAAAATTGGTTAGTGTGTCTGATTTTATGTGAATGCAATTTTTTATGGAACATCTTTGTAGTATATTTTAAAATTAGGTAGTGTTGATGTCTTGAATTTTGTTTTTCTTGTTTTTTCCCTTCAGAATTTCTATGGCTATTTCTGATTGTTTGTGGTTCCATATAAATTGTAAGTTTTTTAAAATATTTCTGTGAAGAATATCATTGGTATTTTGATAGGAATTTCATTAAATATGTAGACTTGGGGGCAGTACAGACATAGGAAAATATCAGTTCTAATACATGAGCATGAGACATCTTTCTATTTTTTGTGTTTACCTCAATTTTTTAATCAGTGCTTTATATTTTCTTTGTAGAAGTCACTCACTTCTTTGGTTAATTTATTTCTAAATATTCTATTTTTTGTCACAATTGCAAATAAAATTTCTGTCTAGATTTCTTTTCCAGATAGTTTGCTGTCAGTGTATATACATGTTCTGATTTTCATATGCTTAGTTTGTATTCTGCAATCTTATAAAATTCATTTATCAGTTCTAAAAGATTTTGGTGGAGTATTTAGAATTAAAAAAAAATTATATCCTCTGTAATCTAGGATAATTTTATTTTTAACTTTCACCTCATATGTCCTTTATTGCTTTTTCTTGCCTTATTGCATAGGCTTGGATTTTCTGTACTATGTTGAGTAGTCATGGTGAATGCAGGCTTTCTTGTTTCATTCCAGATCTTAGAAACCAGATTTTTGTTTTATTCCCATTATGATGTTAGCTTTGAATTTGTCAAAGGTGGTCTTTATTATTTTGATATATATATATATATACACACACACACACACACAATATATACATAGTATGCACAGTTTATTGAGCATTTTTATCACGGACTATTGATTTTTATTGAAATTATTATTATCTATTGAAATAATCAAGGACATTAATAAGAGGTATAACAAATATTGATTTGTGTATGTTGAACCACTGTTGCATCCCTGAGATTAATTTCACTTAATCAGTGTGAATGATGTCATTAATTTGTTCTTGAATTCAGTTTGCTAGTATTTTGTTGAGTATTTTTGCATCTATGGAAATCAGAAATATTCATGTATAGTTTTCTGTTTTTGTTGTGTCCTTCTCTGGTTTTGATATTAGGGTAATGTTGGCTTCATGTGTTTGGAAGTATTTCTCTTTTTCAATATTTTGCAATAGTTTAAGTAAAATTACTGTTATTTCTTTCTAAGTATTTGACAGATTTTAGCAGTGAAGCCACTGGACCTGGACCTTTCTATATTGGAAGATTTTTTATTGCTACTTTTTATTCTGTTGCTTATAATTGCTCTCTTTAAGCTTACTATTTTCTTCATGGTTCAAAGGTGGCAGTTTGTATGTGTCATCTAGTTCTTCTAGGATTTACGATTTGTTAAAATATTTTTGTACATAATATTCTTTTATAATTCTTTGTATTTCTGTAGTATCAGTTGTAATTTCTCCCTTTGGGCTTTTAATTTCATTATTTGCATATTTTCTCTTTTTTTTCTTAGTCCAGCTAAAAGCATGTTGATTTTATCTTACCAGCAAATAAATTTTTGTTTTATTGCTCATTGTTGCTTTTTGGTATCAATTTTGCCTATCATTGTTCTGATCTTTATTATTTCATTCTTACTATTAATTACACATTGCCTTATTTTGCCCTTAATTTTTAGTTTCTTGAGGTACATTGTTAGAATGTTTACTTTAAGTCTTTCTACTCTTTTAATGTAGGCATTTGGTGTTATAAACTTCCCTGTTATTACTGATTTTGCTGTATCTTTCAGGTTTTGTTATGCTGCATTTATTCAGGGGAGTGTTGTTTAATTTTTGTGTATTTTTAGATGTTTCCAAAGTTTGTCTTGTTATTACTTTCTGGTTTGATTTCATTGTGGTTAGAAAAGATAGATATAATTTCTATCTTTTTAATTTGTTGACTTATTTTGTGACCTAACATATGATCTACTCTGGAGAATATCCCTTGTGCTAATAAGTACAACCTATACTCAGCAGCAGTTGAGTAAAATGTTCTGTAATTGTCAGTGAGGTTCATTTGTTTGGTCTAGATGATTGTTTAACTCTGATGTTTCTTTGTTGATTTTCTGTTAGATGATTTATTCATTACTAAAGTGTGATGTTAAAGCCCCCTATTTTTGTTGTTTTGCAGTCCATATCTCCTTTAGACCTATTAATAGTTGATTTTTATATTTTGGTAATTCAGTGTCATTGCATAGATATTTACAATTATTATATCCACTGAATGATTGCATTTATTTTCTTATATATAAATGTCTGCTTTCTTGATGTCTTTAACATTCTCTGCCTTTTTAAAAATCTATATGCATTCTATTGGTTTCCCCTTCTACTGGGTATCTACTGGCTTTTTCCTGAATATCTACTGTTTCCACTTCAGTTTTCTGGATATGTACTTCTTTCATACTAAGTTTTCTCCATTTATGTTTCCTTTCCTTCCATTCTTTTATTATTTTTAATTGCATATGTTATTTTCTGTAATATTAGCTTTTCCTGTGTTCCAGAAACTAACTTAGTTTCATTATGAATTTTCTGAGTTGAGTATTTGATTGAATGGCACATATATTTCATTCTATATATTTTTCATTAAAATTCCATTAATTTAAGCTTTCTGCCATAAATTTCATGTCATATATTTCATTTCAAGTGCAAGGAATCATTACAAATGGATATTTCTCAAAGCTTGTTAAATGAAAGCAGATGTCAAACAAGGTGCATGAGATTTCTCTCTCCATTGTCTTGATAGATAGTGTGCCAATGCAGATGTCACTTTTGGTGAATTGTGAGATTGAGAAGTACTCTTCCATTGTCCTTGATTATATTTATCAAATGTTCCCAGGTATAAAATTGTTAGATAAATTTGTCTTTTTATCTTCCTTACCATAGGAAAAATATTTTTGACATTTTAAAAATATAATTATTAAATTTGCAAAGTATAATTTCTTTTAAATACTATAGAAAAAGTTAATATTTATTTTAAAGTTTGTTATTAATATACATCCAAATTTTAATTTTTTTGTAAATTAATTTGGAAGGTATATGTTTATAATCTTTCTAAAACATTTTTATAAATCCTTAATGTAATCATAAAAAGTTTAACTATCATCCTTTTTAAATGATATTTTCTTTAAATATTTGTTCTAAAATGGAATGCAATTTCCTGATATATATATATTTTTAAAATATGACAAAATCTTTATATGAGTATTACTACATATGGTGCTTTTTTGTGCACATACTAAATAATTTTGACTAAATGTATGGTTTTTTGCCTTTTTATTCTGAAAAAAGAGAGAAGGAGCAAAACCACAAAGGATTGGTATTAGATATCCTATAGGAATGTCTATTTTATTTCATCTGCTGGTGCTGTTTTCTATAATTCCTTTTGCTCCAATCTGGGTTTGGGAGATGGGTATTGTAAAACAGCATTGCCTCTGATTACTGACATATCCTTGAAAAACTTAAGTGTTTCAATTTTCAGAAATATGGGTAAATTTGAACCACCAAATAAAATATGAAGGGTTGCAAATTTTAGTCCTCCTTTCTTAACAGCCGCCTTCAATTTGAATAAGCTGGTTCTTTACTTTTTTATTTTTCAGATATGAAAGAAGACACAGGCAAGTTCCAATAAAGTATTTCATTCTGTATCTAATTGGTATTTCATCTGTTTATTGTACCTATGTCTCAAAAACTCATTGATTATGTTCCTCAACTCCATGACATATATTTTTGTATATTTTCTTCCTGTCTTGCCTTTCAAACTGAAGTTTAACATCTTCACTTATAAGTCAATATGCCTTATTATTACCTTTTTCATTTGCCTTTGAGATACATTCAATGAAGACAGAAACTTTAGAGCCCGAAAATGTTATCCATAATATATTGGTGAAGTTTTAAAAGTTTGAGTTTTGGATTTGGGAGTTTGTTTTCAAGAAAGGCTAAGATCATTTGATTTAGAGCTTACTTCTCTGAAAACTAATACCTTGAGTCTCTTTCCTTCAAGTGATTTAGATAAAATATGCTTCACCTTAGCATGAGTTAAAAAACAAACTTAAAAGCAATAAGGTTAAATAGTAATTGGTGGTCAAAATGTTTGAATACAGATGTCCAGGAACCCAACCCATACTTCCTTTAGACACAGTTGTTAAGTTTTTGCTAATTAATTGTTTTCAAGGACTTAAAACAAGAGAAACACTAGAAGTGACAATACATGAATTGGCAGCCAAAAGCATTACCAATGCTAGCAAATTTAATATTAATAGCCTATGTAATGTCAAAATACTTCATGAAAATTTTTGGATGGCAACAACCAGAACTAATATTTCTAAAATTTTTTCTTACCTCAGTAAACTCAATACTGCTATGTAAAATTGAATTTTCTGCAAGTTGCTTTTGCATAATATTTACACAAATTTTTCCATTTATTTGTGGAGGAACCTCTGAAAACATTTGGTAAATTATCTAACAACACATTATTCCCTGATTTTTTTTTAAATGACTGTCTTCTTGGTGTCTGTAACATCCCGCCTTTTTACTTAAATACCATCCTAAGACTCACCCCTCTCCTGGATGTCTACTCTGTCCACCCTATGTTTTTAAGTATGGATCTCTCCCAAATTAGTAATTTGCATTTTAGTTTTCTTACATTCAGTTCTTTTTTTATTTCTTGCCACTGAATCCCTAGAAATTTGCTTCTTGTGTCTTCCAGAGCTTTAGTACAGTTTCACTAAGAAGTTGGTGAAACAAAAGTTTTGGTGACAATAGTCACATGATTTCCATTCTGTGTATTCTCTGAAAAACCCTAACTTGGGAATTCCATTGCTTAGGCAATATTCCAGGGCCTTTTACTATCCAACTGACATTTCAGTAAAGCTTAATAGATAAAAGAGTATTTCAAGCCAGGCTCGGTGGCTCAGCCTGTAATCCCGCACCTTTGGGAGGCTGAGGTGAGTGGATTGTCTGACCACATGGGTTCGAGACCTGCCTGGGCAACTTGGTGAGACCTCATCTCTACAATAAATCAAAAAATTAGCCGGGCTTGGTAGCGCATGCCTGTAGTTCCAGCTACTTGGAAGGCTGAGCGGAAGGATTGCCGGAGCCCAGCAGGTAGAGGCTGCGGTGGCCAGGAGTGGCCACTGCACTCCAGTCTGGGCGACAAAGTGAGACTCCGACTCAAAAAAAAAACAACAACAAAAAAACAATATTTCAAACTTGCTGAATGATATTTTTCCATCCATCGTGTTTTCAAAGACTGCCTGCATTCTTATATCATTTATTGGTCAAGTGTGAACTTGAGGCTCATTCTTCAACTGACTTTGAACATATTATTCAAGTGTAATATGTACCTAATTTTCTGTCTTCGTTTCCTTTCAGACTCTTCAAATTTTCATTATTTCCAAACTCTTTTTTTGACTCAGTCTCAAGAAGAGTTCACTGATAGTATATCTGTCAGATCTGACTTTTTTTGTGTTAGTGATTAGAGAAGCATTTACACTAGAATGCTACCAAAGTATTCCAACAACACTAATAAAATTATTAACATTTAACATTTTTTCTTTCTTTCTTTCTTTCTTTCTTTCTTTCTTTCTTTCTTTCTTTCTTTCTTTCTTTCTTTTTTGGGGGGCGGTTGGAGTCTCACTCTGTCGCCCAGACTGGAGTGCAGTGGCCGCTTCTGGCCACCACAGACTCCACTTGCTGGGCTCTGGCCATCCTTCCACTCAGCCTTCTAAGTAGCTGGAACTACAGGTGCGTACTACCACGCCGGCTAAGTTTTTAATTTATTGTAGAGATGAGGTCTCACCAAGTTGCCCAGGCGGGTCTGGAACCCACGGGCTCAGGCAATCCACTCACTTCTGCCTCCCAAATCACAGGATTACAGGCTGAGCCACCGATCCCGGCTAATATATTTTCTTTTAATGACATTTTCAATTATACTTTTGTCTTCAAAGGGAATACAACATAGAAATATAACTCTTTAATATATGTAGCAGAATTCCTATTATCACTGCTACAGACAGAATATTGAAGAGATTGGTCTTTACCTATTGCTTCCTCATCTATTTTTGAGTACTTCCCTTATTTATGGTTGTTAGTTTGCATTTTATTCCAAAAATATTTAGAAATCTAATGCAAGATGAATGATTGATATTGTTTACTCCAGATAATGTCCTATTCGACCACTTTTATTGTTTAACATCTAATCTTAGCTTCTTTTGCACCAGGAGGTATATGGAATTAAAGCAACATTACCTCTAATGAGTGAGATACCTTGTGAACCAGTGGTTGAAATTCTAAAATATGGGTACTTTGGTCACAGAGAAAACTGTAGCAGAGCTTCAAATATTTGTGATCATCCTCTCTTGATATCATGCCCTCATTTTCAATGAATCCACCCCTCCTTCATTTTATGGATAGTTGTGAACAGAGAAAAGCTATGTTCCATTAATATATTTTAATTTGGAGTTTTTTATTGTTTCATATGTTTCTTGGACTTTTGTCTTCAGCTGTCAATGTTTAGTCTGCTCAGCCCCTACCTACACATATTTTCACATAATATTGTCTGATTAGTTTTCTTTTGTCCTGAAGCTTAGCATCTTAATTTGCTATTAAATGTTCAGCATTATTGCATCATTGCTTAGTTCTGTTGTTTTAACCACTGTAGACATATTCTTTATATAAAGTAAATTTTACTAATCATATGTATTACTACGTTTGTCATTTTCTTTTTTCTTTTTTTTCTTAAAGCAAGATTTATTGAAAGAACAGAAAAGTTCCCACAGTGGGAAGGGACCCGAAAAGGTTGCCCTGTTTACCATTTTCAAAGTGCTTGATGCAATAGTTCTGAGCAAGGTATACTCAGGGCATTGATTTAGAAGCCCTGTCTCTGTCATTTAATATTTGATTTCCCTATCTTTCATATGATTTAATTCAGATAAGTTTCACAAAGTCATAAGTCAAAACAGAAAGTGACATAAAATGCATTGTGTGTGCATCAGTCATCAAGAATGTTAATATAAACACCTAGACACTTAACTCTAGAAGGAGTGGTTCAGTATTGTGTAATTCAGATAGTGTGACAAATTTATACCACACAAGTTAGATTTGAGTATTTGTGTTTGTATATTCAAATAATACATTAACCAGCTGAATAGTAAAAATCTACATAATGTCATAATAAGTCAAGAACATTTTCAGGCTGAGGTACAGAGGCAGAATCAGGGGCTCATGATAACCTAGGTCTTCTGGGCTCAAGCAATCATTGTCTTCCATATGAGTCTTCTGAGTATCTTAAACTACAGGCATACTCAACACACCCAGATAAGTTTTTTGTTGTTGTTGTTGTTGTTTTGTTTTGTTTTTTTGTAGAGACTTGGTCTCATTATGTTGCCTAGGCTGTTCTCAAACTCCTGAGTTCAGTGCATTTTATGTCACTTTCTGTTTGGAATAAAATGGTAATCACTGGGAGAAATATGCCTAAAACACTTCCTCAAGTCACTAGATTACTCATTTTTGCCTGTTTCATTTCTGGTCATTACTCTTTAGACAAAAGGCAGTTTTCAGCCATTGTTGGTGTATGTACATAGGTGCTTAAATGCATCAGTATGGATGTGTATCTATGTATTTTCATCTGCAAGCTAACTAGTTTAACATCACATTTAAATTTTTTTTAGTAGATTTGATGATTCTTTGCATTAGTTTTCCACAATATTTGCAATCACTTTTCCATTTGTTTTTCAGGCCATCTGTTGAACATGTTTAGTAAATTTTCTCTGTTAAGTTTTTATTCTATTTATCTTATTTTTTTAATTTTAAAGATGTAGGATACAACTCAGGGTTAGGTATACAGATCTCATAATTCACTAAATGTGTACTGTTCTAATGCCATTAGCATTGTCTACTTTATTATCTATATGTAGTTTATTGTTTCTTCCTTCTGAATTTCTACCATCCCTCTTCAGTTTTTTTCAACCCAGAATATTCCCATATTAACCTTCTGCATTCTCTTTCCTACATTTCTCCTTCTCCCATTTCTTTTATCTCAATACACTCCTTTGCCTTCATGCATGCATAAAACAAGCTCCTTCTTCCAGAGACTTACACTAGTTTTGTTATGAATTTTGTGAGATGAGAGATGAGGCTAATGGGCAAATGATATGTATTCTATGTATGTTTTCTCAAAATTATCTACTACATTAGGACATCTCTCATGTCTTCCAAGTTCAATAAGTTATTACTATGTCATTGTGAATTCCACAAACATTGAGATGAGGAAGATTCCAAATTTACTGCTTCTAGTTTTCCCCTCACTGTCCATTCAAAGACTGCTTGAGACTCACCCTTCCCCCTCCCTGGATAATGTTTTATACATTTTTTCAAATACACAAATACTTTGCATAATTCCCCTGTATTTTTCTTTCTATCAAAGTAATTTTTTTTGCATTGGTATCGATACCATTATTTACTTTTCAACATGCAATTGTTTTTACTTTTGTAGAACAGATTATATCTTAAGAAAGTCATTGACTACACCTCTGAATTTTACACTTTATAAGAAGGATATGAGCAGTTTATTATTTTTCAGAGATAATACTAAAGTATTTTCTTCATAACACACTTAATACAATCAATAAAGCATCATATCCTCCATTTCTAATGATGCTTTATTTTTATTTGTTTATTTATTTATATTTTTTATATAGGGAACATTACTTAGAGATATATCTCTTGAATATATGCCACAGACTACACTTTACCACTGCTACAGAAAGAGTTTTGGTTAGAAGAGTTCTGTTTCAAATTTTGTTTGTTTGTTTGTTTGTTTGACTCTGGGTGTCATTCTGTCATCCAGGCTGAAGTACAGAGGCAGAATCAGGGGCTCATGATAACCTAGGTCTTCTGGGCTCAAGCAATCATTGTCTTCCATATGAGTCTTCTGAGTATCTTAAACTACAGGCATACTCAACACACCCAGATAAGTTTTGTTGTTGTTGTTGTTGTTGTTGTTGTTTTGTTTTGTTTTTTGGAGAGACTTGGTCTCATTATGTTGCCTAGGCTGTTCTCAAACTCCTGAGTTCAAGCAATACTCCCACCTAGGCCTCCTAAAGTGCTGATATAAAGGCATAAACAATCATGCTCAGCCCAGATGAGTGTTTTTATGATCTTATTTCTCAGCAATGTTTACTAATCTGTCTCATGTATGCATGCTTATTAGCATTTTATCCTAAAATATATATATGAAAAAGAGAAAACACAAAAAAAGACAAATGCTACTTAATTACACAGGGAGCAGGGCATCCTATTCTACTTTCTCTGCTTGAATTCCTTTTGCATCAAGGGTTTGGGGCATGTAAAATAACATTGGTGGGATGCCTTTTAGAAATATATGACTTCAGTAGTTAAAAATAAAGGTCATTTGAGTCTCAGAGTAAACTAAGAAAATGTTTCTCATTTCTGTCTTCCTTCCTTTCTGACATTGTGATTCATTTTTCAATGAATTGCCTCATTCTTTCTTTTATTTGAAAGATGAAATGGGTTAGAAAAAAGTTATCTCCCAGTAGTGTATTTCATTTGGTACTTTGCCTTTGTTTCATTTGCTTCATGTTCCTCTCTCTTCAAAGCTCAATGATCCTATTTCTCAACTCCACCACACACTTTTACATTATTTTTTCTTCCTTATAGGATTTCCTCCTTATATGGTCTTATAAATTTACAGTTTTACTTGATACTAAATTCTCCCCACTATTAATGATTTCATCTAACTTCTAGCTGTATTCAATGAAGATAGGTCCTTCATCTCAAATAAATTTTATTAAAAGTATACTCATGAAGTCTTGGTATTTAATAAGTATTTATGTGGAACTTTTCTCCAATAAAGTGCAGATCATTTTGATTTAGAATTCTTTTGTTTCCTGCAAAAAACATGTGACTTCCTTTCAACTAATTTAGATAGTACATACTTCATTCAAACATAAGTTAAAAACAAAATCTAATCCAATAAAGTTGTGTAATATTCAGTGGACAAAAATACTGTGATAAAATGATTGCAAGCATATAACCATTTACTTTCTCTAGGTACAGTTGTTAGTATTTACTTAGTATTTATGGTATCTTATACTACATATCTATGAAGTAATGAGAAAGAACTATATAGGCATAATAACACCCAAATAAATTATTAAAATAAACAAATTAAATACTTAATGCCCAAATAATGTATAAAGAGACCAATACTCTTGTTAAAAGGTAAACATGAAAGTAATATTTTATAATTTTTGCTTAATTCTTTAACATACCTTTAAATCACTTTTTATATTTTGCAGAATATACTTGAAAAAATTAAGCTCCCAACCAGTTATTGTCTGTGTGTGTGTGTGTGTGTATACGTGTGTGTATATATATATACACATATATACATATATATACATACATATATATACACATTTGTGTTTGCATGTTTATCTGTATCCAGATTAATTTGAAATTAATTTAAAATAAAACATTTTTAGTGAATATTATTTTTTCCTTTTTTCCCACATTTAAATTGTTCTTTCCATTGTATTTTCAGATGGAGTGATGAAAAAATTTGGTAAATTTTCTTATAACCTGTTACTCCTGTTACTCTCAAACTACTTTACAATGGTCCCTTTATTGGTGTTTTTAATAATCTCACCCCTTTTTGACTATCTGCCATCTGTTAGCTTTCCATTCTCTTCCTGCCCCATATTGCCATCTCAAGTTTGTTGGTTTTAACCTTTTTACATATTAAGAAATGTCTCTTTCTATTTCTTTACCTCTATTCTTTTTTCATGTCTTTTCATTCCATGTTTAGGCTAATGGGCACAAGGCTATATATATATACATATATATATTTCTAACAATTAGGATCACAAACCACCCTAGGAAAAGTGCCACATAACTCATTCCTGAATATCACTACAGTCACCTTCGAAGTACTCCCCTTGGGAAGCAATGCACCAATGCCAGCACCTAGTTCACTTGTTAAAGCAATTTTGGAACTTTTTTCTGGAATGGCTATCAGAGCTGTCATCATTATTTGTTGCGGTCTGACAATTAAGTTCGTCGACTTGCCACCTTGCTCTTACGTTGGTAGCACTGTACAAATAACTATATTGGAACACTCTCCCTGCTCACCTGATCTGGCCCCCAGTATTTTTTTTTCCTTACCTGAAGTTAAAGAAAATATCAAAAGGAAGACATTTGATGGCATTCAGGACATCAAGAGTATTAGGATAACGGCTCTGATGGTCATTTCAGAATAAGAGTTCAAAAACTGCTTGGATGGTTGGACTAGACACTGGCATCAGTGCATGTCTTCCCAAAGGGAATACTTTGAAGGTGACTGTAGTGATATTCATCAATGAAATATGTAGCACTTTTTCTAGGATGAGTTTGTTAACTTAATTGTTGGACCGCATATTTATCCATTGACAAAATGCTGAGTACAGGTCCCTAGCAACACAGACCTTTGGTTTTTCCTAGAAGCCGTGGCTTAATAGTCTTAAATTTGGTGTTTGCTGCTACTTTTCACACATGGCTACCACCACAATGAGAATGGACTATATATGTTTAGTACCAAAGAACTCACATTAGGGGTCTCTCACTTTCTCCTAATCCATCAGTCCTTCTTAACTTTCTGCCCATTCTTATTTTGATGCCATGGATAATAATTCTATGAATTTTATTACTGACAAATGTAAATCCCTGGTTCTATAACAACTGCTAGGCAAACCTTCAGAATAAATGAATCCTAATAGACATTTCTCACACAGAGAGTTCAATGTGCTGTTAAAAATCCATGTATATGAGCAGATTGCTATCTCTATACATGTGTAATCATCTATCCCAACATAGATGTCAGCTCTATCTGGTAAACCTCCCTTGATTTTGTAAAAATTTCACTTTATTTATCGTTCCAATTCTACTCCCTCTTTGGTGTCAATATATTGCTGTGCTCTCACTTTGGAAAATAATAATAACTATTAAAATATATCATTATTCTTCCTTCCTTTTGTATTTATGAGAAGTAATATAACAATAATAATTACCTTATATATAGAACACCAATTCATCTATTATTTCCACTTTTCCTGTACTATCCTCTAGAGTACTGGGAAGCATCAGTTATTCCTTTCAGACTTTCTTTTAGCTCTTTTCCATGAACACTAAAATTTTCAAAATCTTGTGTATCTTAAAATCAAAACAATACAATTTTCCTTATAGGAACTTTATAATCCTATATGCTCTTCTTACTCTTTTTGTTTCATAAGCAAACTTCTCAAGACAATTATCTAACACCCTGTTTATATTTTCCTGATTTCTATTTCGTTCTCAGTATACTCAATCTTACAGTTTAAATTGTGTTCCCACTCCCAAATTCATATGTTAAGTACTAATCTCCTATACTTTAGAATATGACCTTATTTAAAAACAGGTTTACTTTTTGCATAGCATACATGTATTTGCCTGGCAAGCATTTCCCAGATGTCTTGAGAGTTGTTGGTTATCTTGAATACTGCCCCATTGCTTATTTTGGTAGAGGTTCTCAGGATTCAGTTCATGGGACACTTTTATTCAGATCCCTTGAGCGTAGATCCCTATGCTCAAGGGATCTGAATAAAAATTTCTCAAATAAATGTATGCAAAAAATTAAGTGATATGTGGAAAAAATTCTCAACACAACTAGTTATTAGGAAGATGCAAATTAAAACTCAATGAGATGTCACCTCACACCTGTTATAATGCAGATGTCACAATCTCAACAATATAAAAATATTTAGAGGCAGAATCCCACTGGAGAAGATAAAATAAGAGCTCCACCACCATCTTGAAAACTGGGAAGGGAAGTGATCTGGCATTCTCATTATAAAGCAACAGACTCACTCTCTGTGAAGACTAGGTTAACCACTCTGAGGTTGATCATGACCCAGAGGGAATACTCTGAAAACACAAACTTTGGAGGGACAGAATGAGTGCCTAACCTCAGGCATCCCACCCACTACCATGACTCAGCTGTGAGACAAAGGATGTGACCAGAAAAGGACAAGGAAAGTCCACCAAGATATCAGCCTCCTGTTTTGAAGTGGAACAAATTCAGAGGTCCTGATATGGGAAGAATAAAGAGTTGAGCAAACAACAGAAGTGAAAGCCCCTCCCACTGCCACTGAATAACAGAATTAAAGAGAAAATCAAGAGATCTATTACAAATGAGGAAAAAACCAATGGAAGGAAACAGGTAATTCCCAGTGTAGTAAAAAGAAAACACCTGAAAAATCAGACCTTGTTGTACAAGCAATGGAAATCACCAATAACTGGGTCCAGAATACATTAGGAATTAGGAAATTGATGAAAAGAGTGAATAAAACTCAAGAAAGGCAAGATACAGCACTGAAATAACTTGTAACAGAGATTTTGGTCAAATAAACTTCATCCAGGGAATAAATAGCAAGCTGGCAAGCATGGAAAGCAGAATTAACGAAGCAGAAGGAAGAATCTCAGAGCTTGAAAACCAAAGCATGGAATTAACCTGATCAGTTAAAAACACAGTAAGAAAATTCAGAAAAAATGAACAAAATCTGCAAGGGATATGCAATTATATTAAGAGGCTGATCTTATGCCTGCTCAGTATCCCAGAAGCAGAAAGGGAGAACACCTTGGAACAAGTATTCCAGGAGGTTATCCAAGAAAACATTCCCCAACTCACCAAAGATGTGACCACTGAAACATAAGAGATTCAGAGAACACCCACAAGATATCAAATTAGAAGCTCAACCCCTAGATGCATAGTAATTTGCCTACACAAAATAGATACAAAATAAAAAATGATAAAGGTAGTGAGAGAGAAAGATTTGACTACCTATTGGAGGAGATCAATAAGAAGAACAGCTACAGTACAAACCAGATGGGACTGGAGTTCAACTTTCAAAGTTCTCAAAAATAAACAATTTCAACCAAAAATTCATACCCAGCCAAGCTCAGTCTATCAATGATGGAGAATTACAATGCTTCCCAGTTATCCAATCCTTAAAATATTATGATATTTCCAGATCATTTCTACAGGAAATGCTCAAGAAGGTATTAAGCACAGAAGAAAAAAAGAAAAAGAATGACAGTGCACTTTTCAAGAATGCAGGAAAACAAAGAATCAACACAACACACGTCCTGACTACAAAATTGAAAACAAACACATATACCAACCCCAAAGTTGAAAGAAAACTAAAATGGCTTATAAGAGCCTCATGACAGGGATAAACTCTCACATTTCAATAATCAGCCTAAACATCAATGAAATAAATGCACTGCTAGACAGACACATAATGACAAACTGCATAAAAAAGTATACCCCAGCAATATGCTAACTCCAGGGAACACATCTCACTATAAAGGATGCTCACAGACTTAAAAGTTAGAGGATGGAAAACAAACTTTCAGCTAACAGAAAACAAAAAAATGTGCAGGAGTTGTGAATTTAATATCAGACAAAACAACCTTCAAGCTATCAAAAATTTTAAAAAGGATATGGAAGGACACTACATAATGATAAAAGGTTTAATCAATCAACAAGAAATATCTATCCTAAACATATATGCAACCAATACTGAAAAACCAGTTTTTATAAAGCAAACTAAAAAAAGATATTGACTCTAGCACTATTATAACTGGGGTCTTAGATACTCCACTAACAACCATAGATAGATCAACAAGGAAAAAAAAATCAATAGGGAGATCTGAAGCCTCAACTTGTTGCTTAAACAAATGGACTTAATGGATACCTACAGAACATTCCACCCAGCAACCACAGAATATACATTCTACTCATCACCCTATGGAATGCATTATAAGATCAACCACATCTTTGGCCATAAATCAAGCATAAGCAAATTTCATAAGACCAAAACACTGCCATGCACCATCTCAGACCATAGTTTAATAAAAATAAATAAATATTGCCACCAACAAGATCCCTCCAAAACACACAAAGACATGGACACAAAACAGCATAAAGTTGAACAACTTCTGGGTCCATATAGAGATCAAAACTTAAAAAAAGAATCTTGGAAACAAGTGAAAATAAAATACATCCTACCAAAACCTCTGGGATGCCATGAAATCAGTGCTAAAGAAGAACCTACAACTCTATGCACATACATCAAGAAAATAGAAAGAAAACAAGTTGACAACCTGACAAATCATCTAAGGGAGCTAGAATGTCAAGACCACTGACACCTTATCTGCAACAGAAGAATACAGATGAACAGAGAAAAGTTTACATACGGGTCATAGAAGATAACAATATCATGGGAAAAAAAATCAACAAACAAAAAGCTGGTTCTTTGAAAGGATAAACAAGATTGACAGACCCCTAGCCAGATTAAACAAGAAAAAAAGAGAAAATGTCCAAACAACCACAATTAGAAGTGCAAAGGATCAAGTAAGAACTGACTTCACAGAAATGCAAAACATTAACAAAGACTACTATACATACCTGTGTGAAAATAAATTCAAAAACCTATATGAAGTGGAGGACTTTCTGACATTGTATGAACTTCCATGATTGAAACAAGAAATTGAGCCCATAAACAGACCAATAACAACCCAGGAAATTGACTCTATCATAAGTAAACTACCTACAAAAAATAAGCCCTGGACAGATAACTTTCCAGTAGAATTCTACAAAACATACAAGGAGGAGATGATGCCAATCCTATTGAAAGTATTTCAGGCAATCATGAAAGACAGGACTCTTCCCAAATCATTTTATGA
Source organism: Carlito syrichta (assembly GCF_000164805.1). Lineage (NCBI taxonomy): Eukaryota > Metazoa > Chordata > Mammalia > Primates > Tarsiidae > Carlito > Carlito syrichta. Next base: position 305,916 of record NW_007247451.1, read on the forward strand.
AGTTAACATCACATTGATACCCAAACTGGTAAAGATCCAACAACGAAAAAGAAGTACAGGCCAGTATCCTACAGATGCAAACATTTTCAACAAGATTCTAGCAAATTGAATCTAACAACATATCTCAAAAATTATCCATCATGACCAAGTTGACTTCAACCCTAGGATGCAGGGCTGGTTCAACATCTGAAAGACCTGAACATTTATCATAATACTGAAGAAAGGGATTGGCAGTAGCAGGACACTGCCAGGGGGGTGTATAACATCAATAAGGATATCTGATCCCAAACCAGATGAACTGAGGATCAGTGGGAGTCCCAAACTTTACCTATGCAATGGCCACTTATGTACCTAATCCTGAATTGTATGCCACATCTTTAAAATAAAAATTTTCAAAAAGAAAAAAAAACATTAAGAATAAAAATAGTCTGTTGGTCAGAGTGTTAGGAAGATGGCAGATGAGCCAGTCAGACTATGCAAGTACTGGTGTGAGTGAGTGTATGGAAAAGTTTGTGTACTTGTGGGCGAGTGAGTGGGCATGTGAGTGGCTGACTGAGTGAGGGCTAAAGAGCAAGCAGCCAGGGCTCTCCTGGTGCAGTGGCTGGTGCCACAGTCACTTGACTTGGACCCCACTGATTCCTGGGATGCAGAAGCTGAGTGCCATTTTTAAATTTAATCAGCAAAACCCTTCCTGGTAAGAAGATGCAGGAAGCGACTATGTGGGGACTCATGAGTAAGTTCCAGGGCCCTCCAGGTGAAGCAGCTGATGCTGCAACTGCTCTGCTTTTGTCCATAGCATTTCCTGGGGCACAGAAGACCAGTACCATTTTTTTTTAACTGACAAAGGTTTTCCTGAAAAGTGGCAGGGAGAGACTACCAGCTCCAGGATTTGCCTCAGCACTGCAGTACCTGACTTGACACTGGCAGCAAGAACTGTGGAGGAGTCCAGAGGCAGAGTCCCACCAGAGAAGATCAAAGAGGCACCTTGCCATCATCTTGAAAATGGGACAAAAATTTGTACTCTGATTTGCTCACCATGGAGCCACAGACCTGATCTCTGTGACTGGCAGGTCAACTACTCAGGGGTTGATCATGATCCAGAGGGAATATTCTGAAAGAACAAGCATCAGAGAAGATAAGTGCTGAGTCTCAGGGACCCCACCCCTGACCCTGATTCAGAAAAAGGGTGTGGACAGAAAAGTATGAGAAAGACCTCCAAAGAGATCAGTGGTTAGTTTGGGGCTAACCTCCATCCTGCCCAGAAATCTTGTCAACATCAGACCCACACAGCTGGGGTGCCGGAGTCCAGCTCCACAGAGAGAGTCAGGGACTGATGAGAGAATTGGGAATGGCGATGAAGAAAAGATGAACATGGCAGGATTCCTCTTCCTGGGGAGAGCTCAAGACTCTGCCAATTTTTATTCAATTCTTACAAGCTTATATAGTTTTTTTTACTGACACCCCTACCCACAAAATGTATCCCATGTTACACATTAAATGTTTACATCATGGTTTTTTTATTTTGTTTATGGGGAAGTTGACCTTTACAAGTTTCATTTTGTTTCTTCCTGCTACCAGGTGGTGTAACAATATACCAGCTGCCAATTTATCAGCCACGTCCTGTGACCTCTAGGTCACCTGAATCTCTTCCCTTTGCTATTCTATTTCTTTTCCTTTACTAATCTATTTTCTTAATTCTACCCTTATATATACTTTTAGCAGCAATATATTGACTTGTTTTTTCTTTTATATAACCACCCTTATCTTACCCACTACGAATTCTTAATACTATTAATTTAAAAATTTAACTTTCTTAATTCTAATTGCCTTATCTATATTACTTGCTATTTTCTTATCACCTATTTTACATTTTATATTTCTAAACAAAACATGTCTAAATCTACACTTATATATGAAATTAATCTTACTTCTAATCCTAAATGTATTTAATTTTAAACCTACATTAAGTGTATATAATTTTAAGTTTACCTTAAAACTTAATTATTTCCTATTCCTTATATTTAACTAATACCTACACCTATAATAAACATTTATCTTTAAATTATAACTGCTATCTATTTAATTCTAATCCTTACTTTAATTTTAACCTTCTTCTAATTAAACTATAATATTTCTTAAATCAAAAGGCAAGTCTATGACTTGTTTTTCCTGAAAACACCTGTTTTTGGAGATACTCTGTCTCAATTTCTCACTTCCTCATCAATCACAACTGTCAATGTTGTTACTTACAAAGGGTGTGAGGAAGTACTTGTTTTTCCTTTTTAGCTAAAGGTTGCAAAATTTGCATTCCCTTGTCCCTTCAAGGGGGAAATTTTTTGCTATTGAGTCCTTTTTACATTTTTATACATAGGTTTACTGCTAATTCCACATCCTTGCACATTCTAAGGAGCACCTTTTTGTTGCAATCTCACCTCCATTATGCCTATGTATAATTTTTGCTGTCAAATGCCATCATCCATTTGCACATCTATTATCTCAATTAAAGAGGGAATATTCTCAAGCCTATGCACGCAATCCTTCAAAGTTAGGGAAGGTCCGTCAACAGGATCCATGGGGCTTTGCCTCTGTCATAGCTGCATTTTACTGGGGCCTTGCTCCCAGCCGGCGTTTTTCCTGTTTTCAGGTCCCTTTTACCTTACTTTTACTAGTGATTGCGGCTCCCGGCACTGGGACATGACTGAGAGGGACAAACTCAGGCAGATCCTGAACATCACCAACAATAGAACTCCATTCCAGGACAGACCAGGCTGGAGCACTCCCCAAGAGTATATACCTGGGGAAGAGGTATGCACTGGCTGGGGCACCTCCTTACCAGAGAAGATTCCCCTGACAATATGAGAGTGGAATGGGACCTGCACCCTACCCACTCCCTACTACCTCTTCTCCTTCCCTGCTGTGGACACTGGGGAGAGAATGAAAGAGGCGGAAGCTCTGCAGAGCAAATGGGAAGAAAAATTACAGAATCAGCCACAAGAGGGCAGGATTTTTTCTTTTTAAAATATTTTTGCCTTTTTGTTAGACTTTCTATTTTTTAAATAATATTCCTTTGTGCATAAATGTGTATGCGAGGGTTCTATATGTATTCTACTTTTTTCTTTTCTTTCTTCTTTTTTTGTTTATGTGTGAATGTGAATGATTAAGTGTTCATCTTTCAGTTAATTTTGCTTTTTGTTTTTTGTCTTTTTTGTTGATTTGTTTTTGCCCTTTTCTTCTCTTTTTTTAAATTATATTTTGAGGTGAGTGTGAATATATGTGTGAGGGTTTAATCTGAAATCCTTTGTTTTTCTGGTCTTTGTCTTTTTCTTCTCCATTCAATATGAGCTAAGCGTGTGTGTGTTTAGTTTTCCTGGGTATTTTTCTGTCTGTGTGTTTTTTACTTTGTTTCACCTTGTTGTTATTCCAGTTTGTTTTGGTGTGTGTGTGTGTTCCTGTGTGTGTGAGTTCAATTGTTTCTTGCTTTGATATCTATGTTCATTATTCTGTGTTTTTTTTTCCATTTCTTTCTTTCTTTCTTTCTTTCTTTCTTTCTTGGTCAATCTTATTTCATTCTTTTTTTCTGTGTTCTGCTCACTGCTGCTATTGTATCTTGTATGCAGGGGGCACACACATGTATCCAGTGCATCATCGTATAGAGTGGTGGTGGGGAGTGGGTTTCAGGGAACTCATATCACAATCAATGAACATGGTGATTAGCAAGTAGTTTCTGAATCCTAGTTACCCATTCTCTACTTATTCAGCTTTAAAAACTACAAGAGACAGCAAAGCTTCCCACCCACAGTCCTCTTTCAAAATAGAAAAAATTGAGAGCTTGGATCAGGGAAGACTAGAGGGCTGAGCAAACATCAAAAGTTAAAGCCTCTCCCACTGCCACTGAATAATGAAACTAAAGAGAAAAGCAAGAGATCTGTCACAAACAAGAAAAAAAAAAAAAAAACAGCAGAAGACCACAGACAATTTCAAGTGCAGAAAAGAGAAAAATGCCTGAAAAATCAGACCTGGAGTCCAGACAATGGAAGTCACCAACAACAGTCCCCAGAATATGACAGGGATTAAGGAATGGATGGAAAGAGTGAATAAGACTCAAGAAAGACAATATGTAACACTGAAAAAACTTGTAACAGAGATTTTGTCAATAAAAAATCTATATAAAAATAATCTAGGATATAAATAACAAGATGAAAAGCATGGAAAGCAGCATTAATCTAACAGATGAAAAAAAAATCTCAGAACCTGAAGACCACAACATGGAATTAACTCGATCTGCAAAAACAGAAAAATACTCAAAAGAAAAGAAAAAAGTCTATAAGAGATGTGTGATTATATCAAGAGGCCAAACCTGCACCTGACTGGCATCCTAGAAGAAGAAAGGAAAATGGAAAACACCTTGGAAAAAGTATTCCAGGGGGTTATCCAAGAAAACTTCCCCTTCTCAGTAAAAAAGTGACCACCCAAACAAAAGAGATACAGAGAACTTGCACAAGACAAAAGTGAGAAGAAAAACCCCTAGACATATAGTAATTCGCCTACAGAAAACAGGCACAAAAGAAAAAATACTAAAGACAGCAAGAGAGAAAGGTCAGACCACCTCTACCTACCAGGGAAAACCAACTAAAATAGCAGCAGACCTAGCCGCAGAAATGCTACAAGCAAGAAGGAACTGGAGTCCAATATTCAAAGTCCTCAAAGATGAACAATTTCAACTAAGAATTTCCTACCCAGCCAAGTTCAGCTTCACCAATGATGGAAAATTAAAATCCTTCCCAGACATCCAATTCCTAAGAGATTATTCGGCTTCCAGACCAGCTCTACAGGAGACACTTAAAAAAGTATTAAGCACAAAAGAAAGAAAAAAAAAAGAATGACCAAGAGCATAACAGAGCACAGAATCAATAGAGAATACATTGCAACAACAAACTTGAAAACATACACACGTCAACCCCAATGCAAAAAGAAAACAAGTAAATAAGCAAAGAAAATACTTTACAATAACCTCATGACAGGGATAAACAATCACATTTCAATAATCAGCCTGAATGTGAATGGATTAAATGCACCACTGAAAAGACCCAAAATGGCAAACTGGATAACAAACTATGACCCAATTATTTGACACATCCAGGAAACTCATCTCACTACAAGGGACACACACAGACTCAAAGTTAAAGGATGAAAAACAAGTTTCTAGGCAAATGGATCAGCAAAGAAGGCAGGAGTCATGAACTTAATATCAGACAAAACCTTTTAACTATTAAAAATATTAAAAGATACAAAAGGACACTGCATAGTGATAAAAGGTTCAATCCATCAATAAGAAATATCCATCCTAAACATATATGCACCCAACATAGGAGAACCAGCATTTATAAAGCAACTACTAAGTAGGCTAAAAATTAATGACTCTAACTTTAAATAGCAGGGGACATGAAGACTCCAATAACATTACTAGATAGATCATTGAGACAAAAAGTAAACAAAGGTATCCAGAACATAAACTTGACATTGACCAAATAGTCTTAATAGATAACTACTGAATACTCTACCTAACAGTCACAGAATATACATTATACTCATCACCACCTCCCTAGGTGATTCTATCAAGTCACCTAAGGGAACTGGAAAAAGAAGAGCACCAGGACTCTAACTTTAGCTGAAGAATCAAATAAACAAAATAAGAGACCTAATACAGTACATAGATGATAAAAATATTGTGGAAACATTAACACAACAAAAAGCTGCTTCTTTGAAAGAAGCAACAAGATCGATGGACCTCTAGCCAGAATGACCAAGAAAAAGAGAAGAAAAGCCCAAATAAACACAATCAGAAATACCAAAAATCAAATCACAACTGACCTTGAAGAAATACAAAAGATTATCACAGATTACTATGCACACGTGTATAGAAACAAACTAGATAACCTAAATGATATGGAGGAATTTCTGACATCACACAACCTCCCCAGGTTGAAACAAGACATTGAGACACTAAATAAACCAATAACAATCCAGGAAATTGTCTGTCATAAGAAAACTACTTACAAAGAAAAGCCATGGAACAGACAGCTTTCCAAGAGAATTCTACAAAACATACAAGTAGGAGCTGATACCAGTCCTACTAAAAATATTACAGGCAATGTAGAAGGAGGGGATTCTCCCTAAATCATTTTATGAAGATAACATCACACTGGGTAAAGATTCAACAAAAAAAGAGAACTACAGGCCAATATCCCTTTTGAATATACATGCAAAAATCCTCAACAAGATTCTAGCAAATCAGATCCAAAAACACATCTCAAAAATCATCCACCATGACCAAGTAGGTTTCCTCCCCAGGATGTAGGGCTATCTCAAGACCAAGGCTATCCACAAGACCATAAATATAATTAAATACATAGATGTAAAAACAAGAACCAGATCATTATATCATTAGATGCAGAAAAAATTTGTGATAAACGACAACATCTCTCTTTGATAAAAACCCTTAAACACCTAGGTATAGAAGGAAAATACCTCAAAATAGTAAGTGCCATCTATGATAAAAACCAGCTAGCATATTGCTAAATGGAGAGAAACTGAAACATTTTCCATGAAAACTGGAACAAGACAAAGCTGCCACTCTTGCCCATCTAGTTCAAGATTGTGTTAGAAGTTCTAGTTACAGCAATTAGACAAGAGAAGGAAATCAGAGATATCCAAATAGGAAAAGAGGAAGTCAAGTTATACCTCTTTGCTGATGATCTATACTATACCTCAAAAATCCAAAAGAATTTGTCAAAAACTTACTTGCACTGAGAAGGAACTTTGGGACATCTCAGAGTAAAAAAAAAAAAGTGCAAATGACAGTTGCATTCTTATATACCAAATACAAGCAGGCAGAGATCCAAATAAAAAGTGCAATCCCATTCACAATAGCCACATACACAAAAAATGAAATGCCTTGACATCTTTCTAACCAGAGAGGTGAAAGACCTTTAAAATGAGAACTACAAAACACTGCTCAAAGAAGTCCAAGAAGACACAAACAAATGGGAAAGTATTCCATGCTCATGGATAGGAAGAATCAACATTTTTTTTTTTTTTGAGTTGGAGTCTCACTCGGTCTCCCAGACTGGAGTGCAGTGGCCGCTCCCAGCCACCGCAGCCTCAACCCACTGGGCTCCAGCGATCCTTCTGCCTCAGTCTTCCAAGTAGCCAGAATTACAGGCATGCTCTACCATGCCCAGCTGATTTTTTGATTTATTGTAGAGATGAGGTCTCGCTGCCCAGGTGGGTCTCGAACCCACAGGCTCAGGCAATCCACTCACCTCAGCCTCCCAAAGGTGCGGGATTACAGGCTGAGCCACCGAGCCTGGCTAGAACCAACATTTTTAAGATGTCCATCCTACCAATGCCAATCTACATATTCAATACAATACCCATTTAATTACCAACATCATTTTTCTCAGACCTGGAAATGACAATACAGAAATTCATATGAAAACATAAATGACCATGAGCAGCCAAAACAATACAATCTTTAGCAAAAGAAACAAAGCAGGAGGTATCATACTTCCAGACTTCAAACTTTACTGTAAGGCTACAATAATCAAAAGAGCCTGGTATTGGTACAAGAACAGGCATACAGACCAATGCAACAGGATAAAGATTCCAGAAGCAAAGTTTCAATTTCTCAACCAACTCACCTTGGACAAAGCCTCCAGCAGGAACCACTGGAGAGAGGAGAACCTATTCAGTAAATGGTGCTGGGAAAACTGGCTGATCACATGCAGAAGATTGAAACAGAACCCTTACCTATCACCATGCACAAAAATCAACTCTAAATTGATCAAAGACCTAAATGTAAAACCTCAAACTGTAAGAGTCTTAGAAAATGCAGGAGACACCCTTATGGAAACTGGAACTGGCAACCAATTCCTTATCCAAACTCTAAGTGCCCATACCATAAGAGATTAGATAGACAAGGGGGACCTCATTAAACAGTCAAATTTCTGCAAAGCAAAACAAACCATCAAGGAGTGGGGAGACAGCCCACAGAATGGGAAAAATACTTACCAACTCTATATCTGACAAAGTTCTAATATCTAGTATCTAAAAGGAACTTAAATGTGCCCAAAGGAAAAAAATCAAACAGCCCCATTAAAAAGTGGTCAAAGGACATGAATAGAGACTTCTCAAAAGAAGATATATGGGCAGCCAACAGAGACATGGAAAAGTGCTCATTCTCACTAATTATCAGAAAAATGTAAATCAAAACCACACTGAGATACCTCCTAACCCCAGTAAGAATGGCCATCACTAACAAAACAAACAACAATACATGCTGGTGAGGATGCAGAGAAAAAGGAACGCTTCTACCCTGCTGGTGGGAATGCAAACTAGTGCAACCTCTTTGGAAGGCAGAGTGGTGATATCTCAAAGAACAAGGAATTGACCTTCCATATGGCCCAGCAATTCCCCTATTGGGAATATACCTGGTGGAACTCAAGTCATTCTATAAAAAGATACCTGCACAGGCATGTTTGCGGCAGCTCTGTTCACAATAGCAAAAACATGGAACCAATCATGTTGCCCACTGAAGCTTGACTGGTTAAAAAAATTGTGGTACATATACACAATGGATACTATGCAGTCATAAAGAAGGAAAAACATAAGGATTTCGCAGCAACTTGTATTGATTTAGAATCTATCATACTCAGTGATTTATCACAGAAACTAAGAACAGAGTACCATATGTTCTCACTCATAAGCTGACCTTGAACACTTACCATAATACTACACTGAAAGTTATTGGTAGTAGTAGGAAACTAGGGGAGTGGAGTAGAATTGTCATTTGAGGGAAACTCCCAGGGGAGGGAATCACACCTCATAAACAAGGGTAATGCATAATGAATATTTGTATACCTAACCCTTATTTGTACCCCACATCTTTAAAATAAAAAATAAAATAAAATTTAAAAAAAAGATCTTTAACAAAGATATCTGACAACTTAAAAATAAATAAATAAATAAAAATAGAAATATTTTATTTAATCCCTTTTGACTAAATTCCAAAGGCTGCTGATCATAGACCCAGATGTCTTTATCCAGTAGTCATTTATGGTTATTTATTACTTAGATCTTGTTCTTGTTTAATAAGATTTTGCTTGTATAACATGTTGATGGCATTTTGAATGGCAACTGTAAATGTGATTAATGTGTTGAAAAATAATATAAAAATTTATCACTTGCTTTCTATGGAAAACTTTTATAAGGCAGGTGGAGGCAAGATATCCACAACACAGTGGTAGAATATAATGATGTTAATTTGTAACAAATATAATTATTTTTTAAAAATTGAATAATCTCAAAATTGAGGAAAGCACCAAAATTTACCACACTCTTGTGAATCTAGAGTTGAGGTATATCATAGAATTTGACTCAAGGTATTAATGAACCACACAAGTTTCCAATGACATTTTAGATAGCCGGATAACTATAGGTGATAGATGATATATAAATGATAGATAAATAGATAGATGATAGATAGATAGAGTCAAAATAATACCACCTTCAAAAAATCCTTGTTCTGATCTATATAACGTATAAATGTTACCTTACATAAAAAAATTATGGTAGCAGATGAAGTCAAAGTTTGCTAATTAGTTGTGGTATGGTCAGCATGTTCTCTCTCCTCCAAGTAAAACCTGATCACCAATGTAATAGGATTAAAATAGGAAGGATATTCTGGATTAGTTCAGTGGATGCAAAATAATAACAGCTCTTAAAAGTGGAAGAGGAAGGTAGAATAGAAATACAGAGTGATGTGTTATGAAAAAAACTTGACAAGTTGTTGCTGTCTTTGAAGATGAAGGGGACTGTAAGCTGAAGAATGTGGGTGACCTCTAGAAGATGAAAAAGACAAAGAAAATAATTCTTCCCTAAAGCCTCCATAAGTGAATGCCTTCCTATCAACCCATTTATTTTTGCATAATGAGACACGTCAGAGTTCAATTCTGCAGAATTATAAGATACCTTTATGTTCTTTAAGCCACTAAATTTATGATAATTTATGACATCAAATCTTTTTACTTTAGTTGCCTATGTTTTTGTGTCAAATCCAAAAGATAATTAAGAAAACCCATGCCAAAATGTCTACCTATGTTTCCTTCTAGTAGTTTTATGGTTTCAAGGCTTATGTTTAAGTCTTTAACCCATTTTCAGTTGTTTTGTTGTATGGTGTAAGAAAAGCACCCAATTTCTTTCTTCTGCATGTGAATATCCAATTTTCCTACAGTCATTTTTTGAAGAGTCTATACTTTGCTCATTTTGCATTTTCTATGTCCTTGTTAAAGGTTAATTGGCTGTAGATGCATAGACTTATTTCTACACTTGCTAACCTGTTCTACTGGTCTGTCTGTTTTAATACCAGTGCTGTACTGTTTTAATTTCTATGAGTTTATGATATACTTTGAAATTAGATAGTATAATATTCTCAGCTTTGTTCTTCTTTTTCAAGAGGGCTTCGAATATTTGGGATTTTCGGTTCCATATGAATTTAATAATTTTTTTCTATTTCTGCAGGAAAAAAGAGGTCATGGATTGTATATAACAATTGCATTGAATTTGTAGATTGCTTTGTGTAATATAAACATTTTAGTAATATAAATGTTATAGCTGAACTGCGAGAAATGAGAAATGCCAACACACTGAGGTTGAATTTTGAGTCCTTTAATAGCGCGTGGTCAAGAGTAAGCTCACACCAAGAAAGTTCTCAAACCTGAGTAAAGCAAGTAAAGGGTTTTTAAAAGCAAAAACCACAAGTGGGCTACATAGCAGGGGGATAAAGGAACAAGGAACTAGAAAACAAAGGATGTGGCAGTGGGAGATTGCAAGTAACAATTTCTTGACATATATCTGGTTTCAGTTAAGTAAAAGTACAATTACACAATTACATGGAACCTGTAGTTAGGGAGTTTTCAAACACTCAGGTGGAACAGCCCGGGGGGACAAGAATGTAGGTCTGTGATCATGAGAAAGTTTTAACAGTCACATAAGTGAGGGCTATACCTGGGTAGGCAAGCAGCTAAGATGGAGAATTTTTAATAAAATGAAGTTACTTATGTAAAGCAAGCTATTACAGGCTATTATATGTTTTACAGATATTTCATTAATTGTAGTAATCCATGGACTCCAGATATCTTTGCACTATTTTTGTCTTCTTTCATTTTTTTCCATCAATGTTTTATAGTTTTCTGTATACAGATTTTTTTCTTCCTTGGTTAAATTTATTTCTAAGTATTTTTTGATGCTATTGTAAATGGAATTGTTTTCATAATTTCTTTTGGGGGCAGTTGCTAATATATAGAAGTACTACTGATTACTGTATATTGATTTTTAACATCCAAATTCATTGGATTTTTTGTTACTTCTAATAGCTTTTTCATTGAGTCTTTAGAGGTTACTCTATATATGATCATGTCATCTGCAACAGGGACTATTTTGCTTCTTCCTGGCTTCTTCCTGATTAATTTGGATGCCTTTTATTTCTTTCTCTTACCTAGTTGCTCTGTCTAGGACTTTCAGTATTATGTTGAATGTATCAAGACTGGGTCTCCCTGTCTTGTTCCAGATGATAGAGAAAAAGATGTACATTCATTATCAATTAAATGTATAAAACACATATTTCTCTTTAGAGAGTTTTTTCTTTATGTCCTTTACCATGTTTACATCAACCATAAGTGGCAGAGAGAGAAAAAAAATGGCTTCACTTTACCAGTCTTATCAGAAAAACCATCTTTGATAATCAAATGGGATAACCAAACTTTTCTTAATTTTTTTATTCCTACTGTACTTCTAGAGAACTCTATTCTGGGAAGAAACATTCCCCCAGGGAGGATCATGTTGTTGGGGGCTGTCTTAGTATATTTGGTCTACTATAACAAAAAGATATAAATTGGCTGTCTTTTAAACAAAAGAAATCTATTTCTCATAGTTCTAGAGGCTGAAAAGACCAAAATCAAGACACCAGATGTGGTTTCTGGTGAGGACCCACTTTATGATTTACAGATGGAAACTGTTAACTGTGACCTCATGTGGTGTATGGGGGAAACAAGCTCCTCAGGTTGTTTTATAAGAGCATTAATCCTAACTATGAAGTCAGAGATCTCATGATCTAATCACATTTCAAGGGTCCCACCACCTAATACCATCACCTTGGAAATTAGAATTTGAGCATACAAATTTGAAGAGATGCAAATACTCAGACCACAGGAAGATCAGACACACACATGAAAATATTCAGACCACAGAAGAAACAGTTCCCTAAGGCTGCCTTTATTTTCCCAGGCAAAGAGGGAACCACACGCAGGTATCTATGTGAGAAAACCTTAGACCCACTGACTGCCACATCATCTCTGGTGGTGATGGCCTTCCTGTATAATCTCTGTAATGGACAATAAGTAAAGGGAAGTTTATTAAAAGGACAAACTCTAAGTTCTGTAGGCAACTTCTTTATTCTCTTACATTTAATCCATTGGTAGCCTAATGGATGTTATAAATAGACTTAGGTTGATTTAATTTTTTAGTATGAAAGCATATACCAGTCCCATTCTGCTATCTAGGACCTACTGAATTCTCAGAACCAAATTTTGATAAGAAATTTGACAAATTTGATTATAACAAGAATATGATACCTTGAATTGAGAATGATCTAAAACTTCTCAAGCATAACTAATGGTTAAGATAATTGAAGATATTTAAGTGGGTTAAATGGTACTTTCTCCCACCAAGCTATATTCAAGTACTAATCCCAAGAATCTATGCAGGTAGCCTTATGTAACCTTATTTGGCAGAAGAGTCTTTGCTGATATAATTAAACTGAGGATCTCAAGATGAGCTTGCCCTTGATTATCTGAGTAGGCCCTAAATCCAATGGCAAGTGTCTTTAAAAGAGACACTCACAGGACACAGGAGAGACACAAAGAGGAGAAAGCAATGTAACAATAAAGGCACAAGCCAAGTGGCATCTTGAGGCACCAGAAGCTGGAAGGATAAGAAAGAATTCTCCCCTGGAGCTTTTAGAGGAGGCAAAGCCATGACAAAACTTTGATTTCCATTTTCTGATTTCCAGAATTGTAAGAGAATATATTCCTTTTGCTCTAAACCACCATGTTTTTGGTAATTTGCTACAGTAGCATTAGAAAAAGAATACATCCTGTAAAAGCAAAATCTTGGATGCAATAGAGCAGGAATTCTCAAATCTCTAAAGAACGGAATATCTAGAAGAATTGTCATCAGGCAGAATTAGGATTATTTTGTAAGAATTTCAAACAGTCACATATACTACTTATATCAGAAAAAGTTTTATTCTGATTACAGTTGCTGACAGAAAACATTCTGTCTTCCACAGGAATAACCCATTGGTATCTGAATACCTTGAAAATATTATTGAGGACAATCTAGTAGTCCTAGAGATAGATAAAATCATTTTCCCTGGTTCAAGGTTTTCTGAGAACTGATGTTCTTTCTTTGAGGTCTGAACTAATTTCTCCAAAGTTTCAGCCATAAGGATCAGTTATTTTTCTCAGTAAATACTTTTTAAAAGTAAAGGACATTATAGCTTTAAAAGTAGTATCACACAGTGCTCATATCTTGGATTTTGATACCCTCCCTCAATAAAAGAAACTAGTGCTCCTTGAAGAAATGGCTAATTCTAGAATTGGATTTAAAATTGTTTTCGAAAATCAGAAAGTGCTCCAAAAAAGTGACGAGAATCTGTCAAAAAAGTACAGAAGCCAAGTGAAATAGCTCTCAATAGTAAAAACTAGAGCAACATAAAACAAAATAAGGTGGTATTGGACTGGAATCAAATAATAAAATAAATATCTATGAATTTTTACTGACATAAAAATGGTTTAATTAATTAATTGAATAAAATAGATATAAATATTTCATGCAGAATTCGACATAACTTATTTAGATAAGCTCAAAGAGGGGAGGAATAATTTCTCATTCTTTAGATTCGATCTACACATTGTGACTTCCTTTTAATGTGTACACAATGGAAACTGTGGAAGGGAAAGAAGGGCTTTACAATGGAGAAACAACCCTTTTCAGGTGATCAAGTCCAATTTCAACTGTCATAAATCTAATTAATAACATGTACCCTTGATATAATGCAATAAAATGACACTTTACCTATGTGTTCTTCCTCTCCAACATTCCATAACTCAAGTTTTATTATGAGAGAAATAATTTTATTATGAGAGAAAATTTCCAACATTGAAGCATACCAAAATATATGATCTCCTTTAAAAACATGAGGCCATTAGAAACAAGAAAAATCTGAAAAGGTGATATAACCAGGAGAACCCTAAAGAGATATTTAAAAGTTGCTCTTTTTAGAGATAAAATTAACAAACAATTTGCAAGATTAAGAACAAAAGAGAGAAAACAAAAATAAATAAAATCAGAAACAGTGCATCTTACAACTAATAGCAAAAAATAGAAATAATAATTAGAGAATTTGAGGTTGACAATTAAGTTCAAAAACTCATCTTAGAAAAAATGCTGCATGTCTTATTGTTAAATATCACTATGGTCACCTTCAAAGTACTCACCTTGGGAAGCTATGTACCAATGCTAGTGCATAGTACTCATGTTAAAGCAATTTTGAAACTCTTTTTCTGGAATGGCCATCAGAGCCATTGTTGTATTACTCTCAATGCCCTGAATGTCTTCAGATATCTTCATTTCAATATTGCCTTTATCTATGGGTAAAGAAAAAGTCATTGGGGGCCAGGTTAGGTGAGTAGGGAGCTTGTTCCAATACAGTTATTTGCACAGTGCTGCCAATGCAAGCACACAGTGGCAAGTTTGTGAACTTAATTGTCAGAACTCAACAAATAATGACAGCAGCTCTGATGGCCATTCCATCAAAAAAGTTCCAAAATTGCTTTGACAGATGGTCTGGGTGCTGGCATCAGTGACTAGTTTCCCAAGGAGATTACTTCAAAGTTGACAGCAGTGATATTTAGCAATGAGGTATGTAGCACTTTTTCTAGGAAGGTAGGTGAACTATTGGACTTCATATTATGAAAAATTATATATCAACAAATTGTAAGACTTAAAGAACATGGATAAAATTCTGAACATGTATATTTTACCAAAGTAGACAAGGGGGAAATAGAAAACCCGAACACACCAATAACTAGTAGGGAGACTGAGAAAGTAATAAAATGTCTCCCAACTAAGAAAAACGCAGGCTTGAATGGTTTTACTGCTGAATTCTAATAAATCTTTAAAATCCAACACCAATTCTCAAACTATTCCAAAAAATTGTAGAGGAATACATTTTTCCTAAATCATTCTATAATTCCAACATTACCCCGATAGCAATAGCAGATCAAAAAAAGCACAAAAAGAAAACTAAGGCCATTAACTTTATAAGCACAGATACAAAACTCCTTAACAAAACACTTGCAAATCAATTTCTAACAGCACTTTAAAATGATAAGCCACCATGTTCAAGTGGGATTTTCTAAGGAATGCAAAAATGGTTTAACTGGTGCATATTAATAAATGTGATATTGACATTAACAGAATGAAGGACACAAACCATATGAACATCCCAATAGATGTACACAAAGATGTATTTGATAATATTGAGCATCACTTCATAATAAAACTTTGACAAAATTATATACAAAAGATACATATCTCAATGTAGTAAATAACATATATGATAAAGTCATAGCTAATAGCCTAATAAACAAGGAAGAGCTGGATTTTTTCTCCAAGAAATGAAGCAAGACAAATATGGTCACTTTTACCAGTTATTTCACATAGTGCTAGAAATCTTAGCCAGAGCAATTAGGCAATAGAAGAAATACAAATCATTTAAATTGAAAAAGGTATGTCAAATTGTTCCTCTTAGCAGATGATATGATTTTTTTTTAAGTGGGAGTCTCACTCTGCTGCCCAGGCTGGAGTGCAATGCCATGCTCACAGTCACTGCAGCCTTGACCTGCTGGGCTCAGATGATACTTGTGCCTCAACCTTCCAAGTAGCTGGAACTACAGGTGTATGCTACCACACCCAGCTAATTTTTTTAAAAAATTATTGTAAAGATGAGTTCTCACCAAGTTGCTCAGGCTGGGATATGATCTTATATAGAGAAAACTCTAAATACTACATCAAACAACTTTTACAACTGATAAAGAAATTCAGTAAAGTTGCAGGATGCAAAATCAGCATCATAAAAGTTGTAGTGCTTTTTATACACCATTAATGGACTAACTGAAAAAGTTCAAGAAAGCAATCCATTTATAAAAGCTAAAAAGCAATACTGGAAATAAATTTAACCAAGAAATTGAAAGAGCTCTACAGTGAAAATAGCATAACACTGATTAAAGAAATGAAATGAGATACATACTCACAAATGGAAAGACACCCCATACTCATAAATTGGAAAAATTAATACTATTAAAATGCTCATACTACCCAAATTGATGTGCAGATTTAATGCAATTCCTATCAAAATACCAATGCTATCCAACACAGAAACAGACAAGAACTATCTTCAAATGTGTATGGAACCCAAATAGTCATAGCAATCCTCATCAAAAAACACATAGCTGGAGACATCTCGCTGCATACCTTAAATATACTACAAAGCTATAATAATCAAAACAGCATGACCTTGGCACAAAATCAGACATATAGACTAATAGAACAGAATAGATAACACAGAAATAAATCCATATATTCACAGCCAACTGATTTTTGAAAATGGTGCCAAGAACATATACTATACCAAGAACATATAGTGAGAAAAGAAATCCTATTTATTAAATAATACAGAGGTAATTGGATATGTATATATAAAATAATAAAACTGCAACCTTATTAATCTCTGTATACAAAAATAAATTCAAAACTGATTAAAGACTCTTATGAAAGATTCAAATCACAATATTACTACAAGAAAACATTGGGGAAACACTTCAGAACATTGGTCAATAGAAAGATTTTATGGGGAAGACTTCAAAGGCACAGACAACAAGACAAAAATGGAAAAATAAAGCAATATCAGTTTAGAAAGATTCTGCACAGCAAAGAGTGAAGAGACAACTTTTAGAAAGAGAAAAAATTCTTGCAAACTATTTATTCAACAGGGGCTAATATTTATAATATCCAGGGAACATGAACAATGTAAACAGCAGAAAAAAACATCTAATTTGATTTAAAAAATGGATAAAGTCAATCGTATTCAGTGATTTATCACAGAATCAAACATCAGAGTTCCATATGTTTTCACTAATAAATGGACCCTAAACAATTACAATACTATAAGAAAGTGATTGGCAGTAGTGGGAAACTTGGAGAGAGGGGGTCGGATTGGCAGTTGAGGGAAACTGCTAGGGGAGGGAGGGGTATATCTCATCAACTAGGGTACCTGCATGATCAATGTTTATATACCTAACTGGGGTATATAAACTGGGGTATACCTAACCCTGAAATGTACCCCACATCTTTATAATAAAAATTTATAAATAAATTTCTACTAAAAAATAAAATAAAATAAAAATAGATAAAGAATCTGAAGGACATTTCTCAAAAGAAGATATACAAATGGTCAGCAAGTATTGGAAAAATGCTCATCATCACTATCACCAGAAATATGCAAATTAAAACTTCAATAATATCATCTTACCCCAGTTAGAATGACTGTTACCAAAATAAATAACAAATTTGAGCATGGATGCAGAGAAAAAAAATATTCTTTTAGTGGAACTGTAAATTATTACAGTCACTGTGTAAAACAGTATGGAGCTTTCTGAAAAACTAAAAATAGGTCTTTATCTGGTGATTCAGCAATTCTACTGCTGGGGATTTTTTCCTCATTTATGGGAAAGAAAATTAGTGTGTTGAAGATATATCTACATCCTCATATTTATTGCACCAGTATGCACAACAGTCAAGATACACCACCAATCTAATTGTTCACCAACAGATGAATGGATAAGAAAAATGTGATCCGTACATGCAGTGAAATACCATTCATCCATAAAAAATGAAATCCTGCCTTTGTGGCCACATGGATGATACTGGAAGACATTATGCTCTCCAGCACCTGTTGCTTTTTGAGTTATTGATGGTGGCCAACCTGACTGGAATAAGGTGGTATCTCAGTGTGGTTTTAATATGCATTTATTTGATGATTAGTTAGGTTAAGCATTTTTTAATGTATCTGTAGGCTGCTCATATGTCTTCTGAGAAGTGTTTGTTCACATCTTTTGCCCACTTTTTAATAGAGTTGTATGTCTTTTTCCCCCCTTTTGGCATGTTTGAGTTGCTTATAGATCCTGCATGTTAGGTCTTTGTCAGATATACAGCTGGCAAGTATTTTTTCTCATTCTGTGACTTGTCTCCCTGTCTCTTCATGATTTATTTTGCCTTGTAGAAGCTTTTCAGTTTGATGAGGTAACTCTTGTCTATATTATCTTTTATGGCATTTGGTTCTGGAGAGTTGCTCAAGAACTTGTTGCCTACTCCAATGTGCCTAAGAGAGTTTTCTATGCTTTTCTTCTAGGATTCTTATAGTTTGAGATTTTACATTTAGGTTTTTGATCCATTTAAAGTTTTTGTGTATGGTGATAGATAGGGATCCTACTTCAATCTTCTGTACGTGGTCAACCAGTTTTCTGAGCACTA
Organism: Carlito syrichta; assembly: GCF_000164805.1. Classification (NCBI taxonomy): domain Eukaryota; kingdom Metazoa; phylum Chordata; class Mammalia; order Primates; family Tarsiidae; genus Carlito; species Carlito syrichta. The sequence goes on from NW_007247451.1 coordinate 324,627, forward strand.
ATTACTGAATAGGTTCTTCTCTCCCTAGTCGTTGCTGGTGGCAGCTTTACTGAAGAAGAGTTGGTTGAGAAATTGAAGTTTTGCTTCCAGAATCTCTATCCTGTTCCATTGGTTTATTTACCTATTCTTGAACAAATACCAGACTGTTTTGATTATTGCAACCTTAAAATAGACCTTAATGTCTGGAAGTGTGATACCTCCTGCTTTGTTTCTTTTGCTGAGAATTGTTTTGGCTATTCATGATCTTTTATGTTTTCCTATCAATTTCTGTATTGTTTTTTTCAGAAAAGAATGATGATTGCAATTTAATGGGTATTGCACTAAATCTATATATTGTCTTTGGTAGGATGTACATTGTAAAAATGTTGATTCTTCCAACCCATGAGCATGGAATATTTTTCCATTTGTTTGTGTCTTCTTTGATTTCTTTGAGCAGTGATTAGTAGTTTTCACTGCAAAGATCTTTACTTCTCTAATTAGGAAGATGCCAAAGTGTTTCATTTTTTGTGGCTATTGTGAATGGGAGTATGCTTTTTATTTGGCTTTCTTTCTGTTTGTTGTTGGTATATAAGAATGCAACTGTCTTTTGCACATTTATTTTGCAACCTGAGACTTTGCTAAATCCTTTATTAGTTCAAGGAGGTTTTTGACAGATTCTCTTGGGTTTTCAAGGTGTAGGATCATGTCATCCACAAAGGGAGATAACTTCCTCCTTTTTTTATTTGGATACTCTTGATTTCCTTCTCTTGTTTGATTGCTTCAGTTAGGACTTCCAATATTATGTTGAACAGGAGCGGTGAGAGTGGGCAGCCTTGACTTGCTCCAGTTTTCATGGGACATGCTTCCAATTTCTGTCTGTTTAGCAGTATGTTGGCTGTGGATTTATTTTAGATGGCTCTTCCTATTTTGAGAGATGTCCCATCTATATGTAGGTGTGCAAAGATTTTTATCAAGAAGGGATGCTGAATTTTCAGAAGTTTCTTCTGCATCTAATGATATAATAACGTGGTTCTTACTTTTGCATCAGTTGATGTATTTTATTATGTTTATGGCCTTGCAGATATTGAACCAGCCCTGCATGCCAGGGATGAAGCCTACTTAGTCATAATGAAAGATTTTTGAGATGCGTTGTTGAATCTGATTTTCTAGAATCTTATTGAGAATTTTTGTATCTATGCTTATCGGGGATTTTGGCATGCAGTTCTCTTTTTTGGGGGATCTTTATGTGATTTGGGTATCAATGTGATGTTAGCTTCATAAAATGATTTGGTGAGAGTTCCATTTTTCTCAATTACCTGAAATATTTTAATATGATTGCTATCAGCTCCTCCTTGTATGTTTTGTAGAATTTTGCTGGAAAGCTGTCTGGTCCAGGGCTTTCTTTTTTAGGTAATTTTCTTATGATAGTTAATTTCCTAGGTTGTAATCTGTCTATTTAGGGTCTCAACTTCTTGTTGTTTCAACCTTGGGAAGTTGTGTGATGTCAGAAATTTTTTCATTTCACTTAGCTATTCGAGTTTGTTTCCATATAGGTGTACATAGTAATCTCTAATAATATTTTTTTTACTTCTTCAGGGTCAGTTTTGACTTGATCTTTTTTATTTCTTATTGTGTTTATTTGGGCTTCTTCTCTTTTTCTTGGTCAGTCTGGCTAGAGATCCACCAATCTTGTTTGTCCCCTTCAAAGAAACAGCTTTTGTTTTGTTGTTTTCTATGTTATTTTTGTCATCTGTGCCCCATATTTGGGCTTTTGTTTTGGTCATCTGGATTCTTTTGGTGAAGTTACGATTATGGGGATTCCCCCTTTTCAGCTTCCTAAGTGATTTAAGGGTGTTAACTTGATATCTTTCCTTTTTTTTTTTTTGATGTGTGTTTATAGAGATATGAATTCCCCTCACAGTACTAATTTCATGGCATTCCAGAAGTTTTGGTAAGATGTTTTTTCATTTTTGTTTGTCTCCAGGAATCTTTTATTTTCTTTTTTCAATTCTGTGTTGATAGGAGTTACTCAGAATCACACTGTTGTGTGTCCTTGTTTGGATTTGGGAGGAATTTTGTTGGTGTTGGTATTTATTTTTATTTCATGGTCATCTGGGAAGATGCAGGGCAGTATTTAGACCTTATAAAATTTGTTTCTGTTTAATTTATGGCCAAGGATTTGGCCAATCTTGGGGTACATTTCATGTGGTGATGAGTAGAATGTATATTCCTTGCTTGTTGGGAAAATTGTTATATAGGTATCTATTGAGTTCATTTGATTAAACATCAAATTAAGGCTCCAGATCTTCCATATTGATTTTTTGTCTCAATGATCTATTTAGGGTTGTTAGAGGTGTATTTAAGTCCCCAGCTATGATAGAGTTAGTATCAATATCTCTTTTAGTTTACTTAGTAGCTGCTCTGTAAAATCTGGTGCTCCTGTGTTGTGTGTATATATATATTTAGAATGGATATTTCTTGTTGATGGATTGAACATTTTATCATTATTTAGTGTCCTTTTGTATCTCTTCAAATTTTTGATAACTTAAATGTTGTTTTTTTCTGGTATTAAGATCACAACTTCTGCCTTTTTGCTATATGTTCACCTGACAATTTGTTTTCTATTCTCTAACTTTGAGTCTGTGGGCCTTGTGGTGAGATAAGTTTACTGGAGGCAGCAAATGACTGGGTCATTTTTTAAAATCCAGTTTACCATTCTATGTCTTTTCAGTGGTGCATTTAGTACACTCAAGATCAATCTAATTATTAAGATGTAAGAGTTTGTCCCTATCATAATTCTCTTATAAGGCTCTTTTGTTTTCGTTTAGTTTTTTTGTTCATATATGTGTTTGTTTTCATTTTTGTAGGTGATCTTGTGTAGTCTATGGTGTTTCTTTTGTTTCTGTTTTCTTCTGTATGTAGCACCTTTTTAAGCTTCTTCCATAGAGCTGGTCTGGAAGCAGCATATTCTCTTAGGGATTGGATGTCTGGAAAGTATTTTAATCCTCCATTACTAGTGAAGGTTAGCTTGGGTGAGAAGGAGATTCTTAGATGAAATTGTTTATCTTTGAGAACATTAAAGATTGGGATCCAATTCCTTCTGGCCTGCAGTGCTCCTGCAGATAAGTCTCCAGCAATTCTGATTGGTGTCCCCCAGCAGGTAGTCTGACCTTTTACCCTTGCTGCCTTTAGGATTATCTATTTTATACCTACTTTGTGTAGGCAAATTACTCTGTATCTATGAGTTGCTCTTCTTTGAAGATATCTTGCAGGGGTTCTCTAAATCTCTTGTTCTTGTATAGTTGTCTCTCTGGCCAGATGACTTAAGTTTTCTTGAATGGTCTCATGAAATGTTTGTTCCAGGGTGTTTTCTGTTTCTGTTTCTATTTCAGATATTCTGACCAGATATAGTTTTGGTTCCTTGATAAAAATCACACATCTCTTGGAGAGTTACTTCTTTTTTTTTCTATATTTTTTAAAAGACTAAGTTAATTTCATATTGTGGTTTTTCCAACTTTGAGATTCTTTCTTCTGTCTAGTCAATTCTGCTTCCCATGCTTGTCAGTTTGTTATTTGTTTGTTTCTTGGATTGAGTTCTTTACTGTCGCTATTTCTAAGTATGCTTTCTTGAGTCTATCCAGCTCCAATGCAATTTCTTTTAGTTTCAGCCCTTGCATTTCTTGATTTTTATTCATTCTATCCAATGATTCACTGATCTCTGTAAGTGCCTTCTGGGGACTGTCATTCCCTGAGATAGTCATTTTTGTGTCCCAGTAGCTATTCTTTCTAGAACTGACACTTTGCTGGGGCTTTGATGGTTACCAGTTGTTTCTAATTTTTACTTTTTCATTTGTAGCAATTCTCTTTTATTTCTCTTTAATTTCATTGTTCAATGGAAAACAGAGAAGCAGTCATTTCTGATATTTGCTCTACCTTTTGTCTTTTCTTGAGCCAGGACTCTGAGTTTGTTTATTTATGAACTAGGGCTGGGGGTGGGGTGTTGTGCTGTCCCTTTACAATTTTAAGCACTTACTAGGGAATGGGGGAGGGGCTGCAAGGATTCAGAGCCTATTCACAAGTTTACCATCTGGTGAATGGGTCAGCTGGGACTCACTCTCTGTCTCTGCACAATATGACCTTACAGTATGTATGCTTGCATGACCCCTGAGTCCAAGACAGGGTATAAGAGAGAAAAGAGAGGGAAGAAGAAGAGAAAAAAAGGAGAAAGAGAGAAAATGAAGGAGAAAAATCAAGGGAAAAGAACAAAGAGAGAAAAATAGAGGAAAGAAAAGAGAAAACCAACCAATTAACAACAACAAAAAAAAAACTAGATAAAAAACAAACCAATACTCTCCCTCAAAAAAACATCAGAGTGGGAGTTAACTCTTAAGGGTTCTGTGACTGCAGGTCTGTTACTGCAGGTTCCCTCTTAGCTGTTGAAACTTGAGATGTTAGAATCTTCACCTCATGCTCTGCAATTGGTAGCTGGTGCATGCCCATGTGAGGGTACTAGGCTGAAATGACTTGATACAGCATCTCTCAAGATCTCACTCCCTTCCTTCCCCTCCCGGCATGGTCACAGCTCCCAGGGAATCCAGTTGGTGACAGGGGATGAGGCTTCCTGTCTCTGCCCTGCCTTCTCAATCTCTTTTATTTGTTACTAAGGATGAAGGGGATTCAGCTAGACACTCACCAACCTCCTTCTCAGTCAGTTCTGCTGTCTGCATCTATCTCCCTGCAGCTGACTCAAGGTGGAAGGAGGATTGTCAGGGATTCCTCATCTGCCATTACTCACCAGGGCTTGGACACTGGAATTAGTGTTCTCTGAAGTCACAAGAAACAGGCCCAATGCAATGCAGAGATCACCACCTGGTCTCAAGATGCAGTTCTGCTGTTCCATGGAGGCTGTCCTGAAGCACTTCTCTGCCCAGGTGTTAAAAAGTCTGCAGCTGCTGTTTCTTATGTAAATCAGGTCTATAGCTCTGTTCTCAGTAGTTACCAGTCTCTGCATCTCGGGACACGGTGGCAAGGCCCTGGAGCCCAGTTCAGGTCCAAGTTGTCCTCTCCCTACTGCTTCCTCAAGACTTTGCCTCAGGCTCCCTCACTGCACTCCCTCCTCCCTCTGTTATCCTCGCTGCCAGCCTTCAGTCTAGTGTTGTAGTGGGGACAACAATCACTCCAGCAGTCCCTAACAGGAAAAGTTCTGTTGACTTAAGAAAATGGTGTTCAGCTTCTATGCTCTGGGAAGCACTAGCAGAGTGGCTGTGGCAACACTAGCTTCATCAGGAGGGCCCTGGCCACTTGCTTTTGAGTTCTCACTCAGTTTCTTGTATTCCCACTTACACACAGAGGGAGGCACCTGCAAAATTGTCCATACAATCACTCACACACACAGGAGTCATGCAGTCCAACTGGCTATGCCACCATCTTCCTGGAACCCTTGAGTTTTACTTTTTAAAGGATTACAGTTACTGGGAGGTGAAAGTGCTATTCTGATTGGAATTTCATTTCCAGAGGGCCTCAGGAATTAGCTTTGCCTTCTGCTTGGATGAGGTATTTAAAATACTACCTTTACCTAAAGTCACAGGGGCATTAGGGGTCTCCTCTACACTCTCTCCATTCACTCAGCATATCCTAGCACTCTTATCTGTTTGTCATCACCTGCTAAATATGAAGGATACACCTGACACCAAGTGATAAGATCTAATAGACTCCAGTTTCACTCTGAAAAAGAGAGAAAGACACATGAGCAATTTGGAAAATCCCTGGTGAAGGGTGATCATGGAAATTTGGGGAAATTGACTAACATCAGAAAGTAGTACATAGTACTGATGGTGTCAGCATGACATAGGGAATCTCTGCCATTTATTATACTGACTCCTATTTATACTGCATCTTTATAAGCCACAGTACATTTTTGAAGTACTATTATAGTTCATTTGATCCTCACAGTGTTTCTGTGAAGCAGTCTAAATAAAGCCTTATTATTATTTCTTCCATGTGTAGAAAATGGTAGTGAGGAACTATGAAGAAAGGCAGTGAAGGAAGAGGATAAAAAGTATTTGAATCCCACTTTAATTTCTGAATGCTCACAACAAATGGACTTGAGTATTTTATTCCTTTATAAATTTTCTTGTTACTTTAGCTCAGGGGTGCTTTTCATTTCAATCAGGAAGCTTCTCTTAGACTTAAAAAAATCTTAAAGAGCAATACTTTAAGGTAAGGGGTCTCATGTGATCAATACCTACAGAGAAATGGTGCCAAGCCCATTTCATTGATAGTAAAGGGATGTGGATTCTTTACTAAAATTGTACAGCCAGTGGAATCCATGGAGTATGCTGGATGTGTCATAGTCTTACTTAAGGGACAGAACACATGACGGTGTTGTCAAACTTTACCCTTTGTTGAGGCCAAGTGTCTGAAACTAAGTATAATGCAGAAACAAGTAGCAGTCTTATCAGTACTCAGTGTCCTAAGCTGCCACGTCTCAATTTCTTCCCATTATTAATATTTGATGTTGGGTAGATAGGTGGAATAAGGAAAATTGACATGTGTGGGGGCAACAGTCTCACTTGGAAATGACTAGTTCTCTATAATGGGATGAGTGTCTATTAGTTAGCAATGAAACTGTAAGCTAGGATAACGTCTTGATGGGTAATGTTCTGAAAATAGTGATCACACAATTTTGATATTAAAGGAGATAAAGATTCATGTTGAGGGTCAAGGTAGACATTTTTTTATTTCAAATATTTAATGTAAATACCTGAGATGAAGTAATAGATCAAGTACAAAACTGCTGCATTCAAAAATACTATAATCTAGAATTCAGTATAGTTATGCCTTTCTGAGATTATGATAGTGAATAACCCTATTCAAAGAGAAGCTGCACTTCTTTTGCAGAGTCCTAGAGAATTGGTTGTCTATTACTGTGTAACAAATTACTTGAAAACATCAGTGGATTAAAACAGCAAATGTGTAGTATCTCACAGTTCAGGAATTGTGGAGCAGCTAAGCTGGGTAGTCCTGGCTCATAGTCTCACATAAGGTGCAGTAAGAATGTTGACTAAGACTGCAGTCAGCTGAAGGGTTGACTGGGGCTAGAGGATCTGTTTTACAAGAAAGCTCATTACATAGCTGTTGACTAGAGGCCTCAGTTACTCATCATGGGAACTCTCTACTGGGCTCCTCGTTTGTCTTCAGGGTATAGTAGCTGGCTTCTTCCTTAACAAGTAATGAGAGAGAGAAAGAGGAGAAGAAAGAAGGGAGTGGGAGATGAAAGATTACAATGTTTGTATGATATAATCTTGGAAGGGACATATATCATCACTTCTGTAGTTTTCAACTGGTCATGCAGGTCACTGTGGGTATAGTGTGGGAGAAGATTATATAAAAGTGTGATTATCCATAGGTAGAATAGTCCAGAGTATTGATATGTGGACTTTTAGTTTGGCTAAATTTATTAGTGACAACATTTTATGTTTGCTTAATCCTGACTAGTTACTCCCACAACTTTATTCTGTTTCTCATATGAGGCAAAGGGATTGATTATTTTTTTACTGGGGGGTAATTATCTCCTGACACAGGATTTCTTCTCTTTGACAAAATAATATTCCTTTAATTCAAAAGGTTAGGAGAAGTAACTCTATAAACTGTTCGAAGAAGACATAGGCTTAAATCTTCATGATCTTGAATTAAACAAATTTTTAATATGATACCAAAAGATACTAACATATCTTCTGTCATATATTGGTTTTTTTCCCCTCCTCATTCTTTTTCCTCTCTTTTCCCAGTGCTCTCTGATGTTATGACACCATCACTCTTCCAACATTACTTTTCTTCATTTTCTGTGATGTTCCTAAATGATATGATTTCTGCATACTCTGGATCTTTTTCTCTAAACTTACAATTCAAACTTCTTGAGTGATCTCACTTAAGTCCATTCTTTTCTGTATGTCAATAAAAAGTTATTTATTTCAAATATATCACCCGAAATTTCACTTGTGAAATGTGATCTTTACATTCTAAAATAAATAAAAACTTGCTTCATATGACTGAAAACCAACACCCACACTGCCTACTTTACATAATAGTTAAATAACACCTGTGAAAAATACACCTATGTGGTGGATATTGCACATGTTGATACATTGTAATGTACACTATTTGTATGAATGGAGCAACTTTCCCCTGTTATATTTATGTATCCTATTAGACATGTATAAAATGTTGATGCTTTCCAAAATTTAGGAATATTTCAAATTTTCTCTTACACCACATGAAATAATTTTAAGGATTAAAATCGATTTTAGTTTTACTAAATGAAAGGATATGGTAAAAACAACATACATAAAAAAGGAAAAGATAAGAAACAGAGTTAGTAGCGGCAAACAAATATTAGTAGTCAAAGGATAGGCTATTTTAAGAAAAAAGAATTTAGAAAATATTGTATATACTATCAAGAAGCCAATAACATAATAGCTAAAAGCTATTCAAGACTTCATTTTGACCTTTACTGGAAAAATATTTATGGTTATACTGGGGGGAAATGCAAATGTTCATCTGTCAATGGTCATATGTAATGAAATTTTATGTATTTCATCTTCAAAAATATTTTTCACACAGATGAATACTACCAAATATTGATGATATTTCATGAGTATATTATTTTAATTGAGCAAATTTATTGCATTTGTTTGTTTGAGTCAAGGTCTCACTCTGACTCAGGGTGGTGAGCAGTGGCCAGATCATGACTCACCACGGCTTAATGTCCTAGACTCATGCGATCCTTCCACATGCCACCACATGTGCCTATTGTTTTTTCTTTTTTTGTAGAGCTGAGGTTTCATTATGTTGCTTAGATTGAACTCCAACTCCTGGGATCAAGCAATCCTCCCACTCCAGTCTCTTGAGTGCTGGGATTGTAGGCAGGAGCAATTTGCCCTGCCCATTGTTTACAAGGAATTTATAGAATTCTGTTAGGTTGTTCTGCTATCTTCCTTTGAACATGTCATTAAATTGCAAGTTAAGTGGAAACTTATTGACTGTATAGTTAAATGGGTTTTAAAATTAAAAAATGTCTTTAGTATATGCACTGAAACTTTAAAAATATTGCTGGAAATATAGTTTAAACTTGAAAAGGTACGTAATGCACATTTTGTGCAGTAAAAGAGGTATCTTCTTTTAACTTTTGACAGCTCATAAAGTATATAAAATGACTTGAACTTGTATATGATTTAAACCATATGAGATGCTGTAAAACTGATTTAACCACAGTATAAATTTCAAATAATAATAAGTTCCATTTAGTCTTGTAGTTTTAGATGATTTCATCAAACATTATCAAGTTTGCAGTAAAGACTACTTTCCAAAAGTATACTATGTTTGATAATAGTGATTGAGAATGGCTCTTCTAAATTAGAAAGATTATGGTCATATGTAATAAAATTTTATATATTTATAAAATATATAAAATTATATATTTAGCATTGAGCTAAAAATTATCCTGTTGGTAGGGTAAGTCAGGATATAACACATTTTATTTTATTTTATTTAAAATTTGATTTCATGCTTTTTTAAAGTTTTAGCTATAATTACAAATAATAATTATATACATTTATGGCCCACAATATGATGTTTCCATACACATACACATTATGAGATCTAATTAACATACTCATCACCTCAAATATTTACTACTTATGTTTGTTGAGAACATTTAACATTTTCTCCCTTAGCTATTTTGATATATACAACAAATACATTATTATTAACTATAGTATCATGCTGTGAGATATAACATGAGAACATATTTCTACCATAAAACTGATGCTTTACTTGTTGAACAGTGTCTCACCTTTTTCTGTCTAACCATCCCCAGTCTCTAGAAACCACTATCTTCTACTTCTATATTCTATTTTTTAAATGACCATGGTTATGTATGCCATGTTAAATAAAATTTACCATTGACACTACTGGATCAAGATAAATTTAAACATTTTAAAACATATTCAGAGGTCGGAAAAACGGCAGCCAAGCCAGTCAGACTATGTGAGCCCCAGTGTGAGTAAGTGAGTGAGTGCAAGGAAAATTTTGTGTACGTGTTGCTGAGTTAGTGGGTATATGAGTGACTGACAGAGTGAGACCTAGGGAGCTAGTGTACAGGACTCTGGATGCTAGCACCTGGGCTTGGACCCTAGTGATTCCTGGGATGCAGAAGTCAAGTGCCATTTCCTTTTCCTTTTGGTTTTTAATCAACAAAATCCTTCCTGGGAAGAAAATGCTAGGAAAGACTGCCTAAGTGTGGGCTCGTGAGCAAGTGGCCAGGCTCCTGGTGCAGTAGTTAGTGCTGCAGCTTCTCTGGTCCCTCGCTCTTCCCATGTTGCAGAAACTGAGCACCATTTTTTAAAAATAGACAAAAGTTTACCTGTGAAGAAGTGGCTGAGAGAGAGTATTGCTCCAGGCTCTCCTTCACCATTGCAGCAGGGGAGAGACTGCCTGCTCCATGATTTGCATCACCACTTCCATGTCTGGCAGAGCATCAGCAGCAGAGGCTGTGGTGGGAGTCCAGAAGCAAAATTCCACAGAAGAGGACAGGAGAGGCACCCCACCACCATTTTGAAGGCAGGGCAGGAAAGTGCTCTAACTTGCTCACCACAGAGCAACGGACCCAATCTCTGTGATTGGTGGATCAACTACTCAGGGATTGACCATGACCCAGAGGGAATATCCTGAAAGCACAAACTTCAGAGGGACCTGATGAGGACTGAGTTCCAGGTGCCCCACCCACTAACGATCTAGCCTCTGGACAAATGGTATGGCCAGAAAAGAATGAGGAAGAACTCAAAAGAGATCAGTGGTGTATACTGGGCTGACCCAAAGCCCCTCCTCCCCCGCAATCCTCTGAACATCAGACCACACAGCTTGGCTACAACTGAGAAGGACAAATCAGTCGCAATAGGAGAACACCATTCCAGGATAGGCCTGGCTGGGCCACCCCCTGTGAGTACATACCTGGGGATGAGAAAATACCCTACTTCCCCACCAGAGATCTCCCTGATCATACAAGAGTGGGAGGGGAGAACTGCAGCCCCAGCCACCTCCTCCTTCCCTGCTCTGGACACTGAGGAGAGAATAAAAGAGGTGGCCCTGCAGGAAAGACCCGATTAGAATAACAATTATAGAGCTTGCCACAAGAGGGCAGTTTATTTTTTCTTTTTTTTTTTCTTTTTAAAAATTCTTTGTTAGTTTATCTATTTTGAAAATATTTCTCCTTTATGCATGAATGTGTATGTGAGAGTTTGATCTGCATGCATTCCCAATTTTTTAAATTTTCTTTTTGTGCTTCTTTCATCATTTGTCATTTTCTGATTATGTGTGTATGTGAATGATTGAGTGTTCATCTTTCAATTTTGTTATTATTGACTAGTTTTCGCTCTGTTTCTCTTCCGGGTTATTTTATTTTATTTTATTATAGTTTAAAGTGTGTGTCAATATATGTGTCAGGGATTGATCTGAATTCTTTTTTAATTTTTTCAGGTCTTTCTGTTGTTTTTTTTTTTTTCTCTATTCACTTGGTGCTTGGCACGTGCGCGCGCGCGCGCGTGTGTGTGTGTGTGTGTGTTTGTTGTTTTCTTGTTTTTTTCATTGCTGTTTGCTTTGTTTTACTTTGTTGTTATTCCAACTGTTTTGGAGTGTGTGTGTGTGTGTGTGTGTGTGTGTGTGTTCAACTGTTTTTTGCATTGGTTTCTGCTTTCCATGTCATATAGAGTGGTGGTGGGGACGGTGTAACAGGGAAAACATTCCACAATAAGTGAAAATTTTAATTTGCAAGTAGTTTCTGAATCCTAAGGCCCATCACCTACTCTATTCAAACTTCAAAAACTACAAGAGGCAGTAAAGCTTCCTATCCACTGTCCTATTTCAAAATAGAACAAATCCAGTGTTGGGAGCCATTTTAAAAATAGCAATCATCTCATATAAGCCTTCTTCTTTGTCCTCCGA